>NC_134359.1:283653736-283903736 GCF_048569485.1 Anomaloglossus baeobatrachus | reverse complement strand
ATATGAAGCAATCACTGGCTTAAAGGGGCCATAGGCAGAGCAGTGGTGATTGCTGGAGCACTATCGTAAGGTTAGGCCATCAATGTAAAATCTGGAAAGCCCCTGAAAGGGGATGTCCAGAATTTTGATATTTCAGACCTAGACTCAGTAATATCAGATCTGTGGTGGTCTGACATCAGCCGCTTATACTGATCAGCTGTTGTCACTACTTGTGACCAGATGTACGGAGCCAGATCCGCAGAGCTGTGCTGTGGCCGGGTTTAAGTTCTGCAGATCAGATCACATTCACTTTAATAGGAGCTGAGCTGTAAGACCTGAGAACGGCCATGACACAGTAGATAACACTGTGCAGCCACAGCTCTACGTGTGTTACATCCGGCCACAGCGGGATCTACTAACAGCCGAGTATTGGACCTCTACCGATTTTTGATATTAATCACTTGCTGTATGACAATTAGTGACGGGCGGACCCGGACTGTGAAAGTCCGGACCTGCCTGGGTTCAAAGTTACTAGAGTGACGGGCCCGGAATTATCAGGGAATTCTAGGTATTGATCCGACACTCTGTTAATAAAAAAAAAATTAAGAAAAAAATAATAAAGAAAGCATGCTTATTGGGCCGCCCCAGCCTCAAGAAATAGCAGCCTGCAGCCTCCCAGAATTGTCAGATCCATTAGATGCGACAATCCCAGCACTTTACCCGACTCTTCCTGATTGCCCTGGTGTGATGGCAATTGGGGTAATAAGGGGTTATGTGCTGCTCACCGCTACCACTAAGGCCTAATTAGTAATGGGAGGCGTCTGAGACTTCCCCCCCCCCCCCCCATTACTAATCTGTAAGAGAAAGTAAATACACACCGAAAAAAATCCTTTATTTGCAATAATACAAAAAACCACACCCTCTTTCATCACTTTATTAACCCCAAAACACCCCTGCAGATACACCATAATCCACAAGAGGTCCCACGACTATTTCATATCTGCTACATCTGAATTCACAACGAGCGATCATGGAACATGACCGCCCGCTGTGGACTTCAGGCAGAGACTGGGTCACAGCGATCAGCAGTGACGTTACTCAGGTAAATTGCGGGCACAGCTGGAGGTTCCCACAACCCTCCACCTGTGCCCGCAACACAATTGGAACCAGGTTGTGTGGTTTTTTTTTTTTATTTTTTTTTTTGTTTTTTTTTACCTGGTTATCTGCAAGTCTGCCCATCTTGAATGACAATCAATATATCAAAGCCTGGACAACCCCTTTAAGTCACGCCTGCAGTGATATAAAGCAATAGGACCTGTCTCCAGTAATGGGATCACGTTTTGAGTTTCTTTTGACGTCTTGTCCACAGAAGGAAATGGTCCATTGTCTGGAGACCGGCCTGATCTACCGCTGTGCCAAGCAATGTGTGGTCGCCCTGTCCATGTGCATGGTGGAGATGCCGGGGATCCTGATTAAATCGCTGCCGGTACTGATTGTGAAGCTCACCCACATCTCCGCCACAGTCACCATGGCCATCCCCATGCTGGAGTTTCTGTCCAGTAAGTTTTTATAATGGGACCCATAAGAAGAGCGGTAAGATCATGGCGATTTTTCTAATTTTTCTCCTTTTCCAGCTCTGGTTCGGCTGCCGCACCTTTATGGGAACTTTGCCGCAGAGCACTATGTTAGTGTCTTCGCCATTTCTCTTCCCTACACAAATCCATCAAAGTAAGGAACGACTCATCCAAATACGAAACGTTCAGCGAGACTGTCCGACCAATGTCGCCTCTACCCGTGTAACTTCCTCCCCGCAGGTTTAATCAGTACATCGTGTTCCTGGCCCATCACGTCATCGCCATGTGGTTCATCAGATGCAGACTGCCTTTCCGGAGAGACTTTGTGCCTTACATAACCAAGGTAAGCTGCAGGCAGTTATCAGGTCCGTGCCGAGCGGTGATAAGGACATTGTGCTTAACCCACTCTCCTCTGCTCCTCCTCGCAGGGTCTTCGCTCCAATGTCCTGCAGAGCTTTGATGACACTCCTGAAAAGGGGAGCTTCAGGGCCCGCAGCACCAGTCTGAATGAGAGGCCAAAAAGGTAAGACGTCTGCATGTATGAAAGGCTGATTATGTAGAATGGGACGGTTCTTCATCACTATAGCTATATGGAGGGACAAGACAGCAGAATCCATTGCAGCTACTGCTAATATGACACCATTTCATCCCATGACCAGACCATCAAATTTCTACCTGCAATTTAAAGGGAACCGGTCGCTAGATTTTGGCTTCCAAAACAAACTAGCACCTTAAGGAGCTCCTGTGCTGCATTCTATAAAAGGTACAAAACAAAACCTGCGGCACATTTTCATTATAGGGCCAACCACACTAAAACATAAGGGTATTGAGCCCATACCTACTCCAATAATTTTAGGAACAAAGGAGGGACAATGGCGTTTTTAAAGGTGCAAAATTTAAAATACAATTTTTATTAGAGCACATTTTTAAAAGGATTGGAGGACCCGACGTATGTTTCGCAATGGATTATAGTCACTTATTCATGACCATCTTTGTACATTTACTTCTGTAAATTAATGTTGTCATGTAAACTTGCACTTTATCATGTAAGCCTTTTTAAAAATGTTATAATAAAATTTGTATTTTAAATTTTGCACCTTTTTTAAAACTCCTTTGTTCCTATCATTCTATAAAGGTGCATCTTGTGTCCTGACTCCCTCTGCAGACACCCCCCCCCCCCCCCCCCCCAATACGTTTTTATATCTCCCACCATTCATGTAAATTAGTCTGCCCGATGGGCGTTCTTTCGTCCCTCCTTTCGGAGCTGATGTCAGCCTTCTTTGACATGGATGACACGGAAACAAAATCTCGCGCCTGCACAGAGACCCTGCCGGCTCGCGCAGGCGCACTTTGCTCTACCCTATGGCGGGCAGAACCAAAAAAAACAAAGTGTGCTTGCATGAACTGGCGAGTTTTCTGTGCAAGATTTTGCCCGGCGATGTGGAGGACGTCACCGAAGTCATCCACATAGCCAGGTAAAATCTTTCGCCTCTGCAGAGTCATTGCCGGCTCGCCCAGGCTTACTGTTTTAGTCTCTGCACGTCTTAGAGCAGAGTGACGTGAGCCGGCAGTCTCTGCGCAGGCGCGACATTTTGCCTCCAGCGTCATCCTTGTCAATCAAAGGAGGCGGAGATCATTGCCAAAAGGAGGGACCAGGAGCCACGAAATAGGACTCCCATTGGACTGATGAATTTCCGTACATGGTGGGAGATATAAAGGTATTTGGGGGGTCAGGGCACAAGATGCACCTTTTATAGAATAGAGCACAAGCGCTGCTTAAGGTGCTAGTCTTGGTTTAGAAAGCCAAAATCTGGTAACTGGTTCCCTTTAATTAAAAGACAGCGCAGTTTCCTGCAGTCACCACTAGAGGGAGCTCATCGCAGGCTGTGAATGATTTAGTGTGCAGTGAGCTCCCTCTAGTGGTGACAGACGGGTTTTTCTTTCATCTCTATGGAGGAGCTTTACAGATCTGTAGCATAAAAATCGACTGAGTTTTGGAAACACCTGGTGTAAAAGTGAATGTCAAAAGGATTTGGGTCACAAAACTGCCGCCTTGAGAACTTTTTAATAAGCGATAAATTGGCTGTATGCGGTTTTTAACCATTTATTTGCCCATACTGGTTATGCTTTATACTTAAGAGGATTTAGACCCCCAAACCGCCACCTCTGAAGTGTCCCTTTTTATTTAAAGTTGGCGATTTGAGTTTAACAGATACAACACAACCTAAAATGATCGCAGACTATACTCCTCATCATTGCAGATGGGGGAGGCTGCATTGTTTTGGGTTAGTTGTGCCCATCAGGCTGAGCAATAGTTACCCTTCGCCCCGCCACCCCCCCCCCCCCCCACTCCCCCTGACACTTTAGTCATTATGTCAGAGACACGACAGACTATCGCTTTGGTGGCGTCTGAGTAGATTTATACCCCTTTGGTACGTTGCAGAGCTTTCTAGCACTAGCAATGATTGGAGAGTAAATCCTTGTTACCCCGACTTAAGGCTCTAATCCGGTCTCCTTTTATGTATTTGGACCCAAAGTGACATTAAAAAAAAAAAAAAGTATCTCCTCGTCCATAAATCCTCCCAGCGCTGCAGCCGGCGGCTCCGTCATCGCTCCGCCTGCGACCATTCCTCTACCCTCTGTTCCCAGCTAGGTTTTATTTCCGTACAACTGCTGCTTCATGTGTTGTGGATTTCAGTGTCTCATGCGCCTGTTGTGATTTTGCTAATTTGTGTTTCCGCCATCTTGACAGGGAAATCTATTACCTTAACAGGTATGTTGCGGTGCCTTCACCCATTCGCACCGGTCGGGTGCCATCGTCCAGGTGCTGCCGGGTGACCGGCTATTTCATGGAAATAAAACTGTAGTCTCGGAGCATCTTACTGCACATCCAGGGTTGGGGGGCCATGATGCATTTCTTCGGCGCTCCATTGGGAGACCCAGACGATTGGGTGTATAGCTACTGCCTCCGGAGGCCACACAAAGCATTACACTAAAAAGTGTAAGGCCCCTCCCCTTCTGGCTATACACCCCCCGTGGGATCACGGGATGCTCAGTTTTCAAGCTTTGTGCGAAGGAGGTCAGACATCCACGCATAGCTCCACTGTTTAGTCAGCAGCAGCTGCTGACTATATCGGATGGAAGAAAAGAGGGCCCATATAGGGTCCCCAGCATGCTCCCTTCTCACCCCACTTGCGGTTTAAGGTTGAGGTACCCATTGCGGGTACGGAGGCTGGAGCCCACATGCTGCTTTCCTTCCCCATCCCCCTAAGGGGCTCTGTGGAAGTGGGATCTTACCGGCCCCCAAACCCTGAGGCCGGGCTCCATCCACAGACCCAGAGAACCTGCTGGAGGAGCTGAGTACCGTCAGGGACAAGGCCCTGCAACATTCAGGTACTCTGTGTCCCCGCACAGACAGGCCACGCACACTCCAGACTTGCTGGGTGTGCTAGTGCGCCGGGGGCAGTAGCGCTGCGCGCTCGGGTTAGTCACTGCAGCTTAGCTGAGTGACTTTATGTGTTGGGAACTACTGCGCCGGCCGCTCCGGGAGCGGCGGCGCGTCTGGGACTTGTAGTGCGCCGGGGACTCGCGCTGACCGCGCTTTTACGGCGGCAGCGCTCATAAATCTAGTCCCCGGCTTTTGCGGCCTAGCTCCGCTTTGTTCCCGCCCCCTCCCTGTCAATCAGGGAAAGGGAGAGACGCTGTACAATAGTCAGCGCTGAGGGCTGGAGTCTTATTTACATACTCCAGCCCTCTCACTGGGCACAGTGGGGACGCAAGTTTCCCGCTCTTGGTCTAAACACGCCCAGGGCCCGCCCCTCTCCACAGGACGCCGGCAGCCATTCCTGCATGCAGTCTGGCTGGAGAACGGACACAGGCTCTGGGGGACTCAGACAAGGGACTCTGGCGACCACACACCCGCGTTTATGCGGGCGGTAAGCTGCACATAAGTGCTGGCCCCACTAGTGCCTCAGTGTTTTTTGGTGCACTTTTTCCCTGTACCATATATATTTATATTGCACTGTACAGTCGCTTCTTGGCTTATACCCTATATTGCTCTGAGGAGACAACAACATGTCATCCGCAAAACGCAAGGGTGCCAAGGCACAGGCGGTATGCACTGCTTGTGTCGCATGTGGGGCTAATCTACCGGCAGGTTCCAATGACCCCCATTGTGTGCAATGTTCAATCCCTGTGCCACTTCGGCAGCCAGAGTCTATGGTAGTAGTGGCCCAGGCAGAGACGCCTGTGAACCCTGCCCCGGTGACGGGGACAGAATTTGCAATTTTTGCTGATAAGATGTCTGTGACTATGACAAAAATCCTGGAGACCTTGCAGTCCAGGCCAGTTTCTCAGACCATGGACACGGCTGTGTCTATGCTCCCCGGTCCCCCTCAGTTGGAACTAATCCGTACTTCAAGGGGGTCCCAGGCATCACAGGCTGAAGAATCTGACTCGGATGACAGTCCCAGGCAGCCTAAGCGAGCTCGCTGGGAAAGACCCTCGACGTCATCACACTGGTCAGGGTCTCAACGAGAAGAGTCTCTGTATGAGGAGACAGAGGTGGGTGATCAGGAGTCTAATCCTGACACCGCTCTCAATCTAGATACCCCTGATGGTGACGCAATGGTAAATGACCTTATAGCGGCCATCAATAGACTGTTGGATATTTCTCCCCCAGCCCCTTCAGCAGAGGAGGCAGCTGCACAGCAGGAGAAGTTCCATTTTCGGTATCCCAAGCGTAAATTGAGTACTTTTCTGGACCACTCTGACTTCAGAGAATCAGTCCAGAAACATCATGCTTATCCAGACAAGCGTTTCTCCAAACGTCTTAAAGATACCCGTTATCCCTTTCCCCCTGACGTGGTCAAACGCTGGACCCAGTGTCCAAAGGTGGATCCCCCAATATCCAGGCTTGCGGCTAGATCCATAGTTGCAGTGGAGGATGGGGCTTCACTTAAAGATGCCAATGACAGACAGATGGACCTGTGGTTGAAATCTGTCTATGAAGCTATCGGCGCGTCGTTTGCTCCAGCATTCGCGGCCGTGTGGGCACTCCAAGCTATTTCCGCTGGTCTGGCACAGGTGGACTCTATCATACGTCCAGCAGTGCCGCAGGTGGCGTCCTTAACTACGCAAATGTCTGCGTTTGCGACATACGCTATCAATGCGGTACTGGACTCTACGAGCCGTACCTCAATGGCGTCCGCCAACTCTGTGGTTTTGCGCAGAGCCTTGTGGTTAAAAGAATGGAAAGCAGATTCTGCTTCCAAGAAATGTTTAACCAGCTTGCCGCTATCTGGAGACAGACTGTTTGGTGAGCAATTGGCTGAAATCATTAAACAGTCCAAGGGTAAGGACTCCTCCTTACCCCAGCCCAGATCAAGCAAACCTCAACAGAGGAAGTGGCAGTCGAGGTTTCGGTCCTTTCGAGGCTCGGGCAAGCCCCAATTCTCCTCGTCCAAAGGGACTCAGAAGGAGCAAAGGAGCTCAGATGCCTGGCGGGCTCACTCACGCCCCAAGAAAGCAACCGGAGGACCCGCTTCCAAGCCGGCTGCCTCATGACTTTCGGCCTCCTCTCTCCGCATCCTCGGTCGGTGGCAGGCTCTCCCGCTTTTGCGACATTTGGCTGCCACAGGTCAAGGACCGGTGGGTAACAGACATTTTGTCTCACGGGTACAGGATAGAGTTCAGTTCTCGTCCTCCGCCTCGGTTCTTCAGAACTTCCCCACATCCCGACCGAGCAGATGCCCTTCTGCAGGCGGTGGGCTCTCTAAGAGCAGAAGGAGTGGTGATCCCTGTCCCTCTTCAGGAACAAGGGCAAGGTTTTTACTCCAATCTCTTTGTGGTGCCAAAAAAGGACGGCTCATTCCGTCCTGTTCTGGACCTAAAACTGCTCAACAAGCATGTGAACGCCAGGCGGTTCCGGATGGAATCCCTCCGCTCCGTCATTGCCTCAATGTCTCAAGGAGATTTCCTTGCATCAATAGACATCAAAGATGCTTATCTCCACGTGCCGATTTGCTACAGAGCACCAACGCTTTCTACGTTTCGTGATAGGAAACGACCATCTACAATTCGTAGCTCTGCCATTTGGTCTGGCGACAGCCCCACGGGTTTTCACCAAGATCATGGCGGCAGTGGTAGCGATCTTGCACTCTCAGGGACACTCGGTGATCCCTTACTTAGACGATCTGCTTGTCAAAGCACCCTCTCAAAAGGCATGCCAACTCAGCCTGAATGTTGCGCTGGAGACTCTCCAGACTTTCGGGTGGATCATCAACTTTTCAAAGTCCAATCTGTCACCGACCCAATCACTAACGTATCTTGGCATGGAGTTTCATACTCTCTCAGCGATAGTGAAGCTTCCGCTGGACAAGCAGCGGTCACTGCAGACAGGGGTGCAGTCTCTCCTTCAAGGTCAGTCGCACCCCTTAAGGCGCCTCATGCACTTCCTAGGGAAGATGGTGGCAGCATTGGAGGCAGTCCCGTTTGCGCAGTTTCATCTGCGCCCTCTTCAGTGGGACATTCTCCGCCAATGGGACGGGAAGTCAACATCCCTGGACAGGAAAGTCTCCCTTTCCCAGACGGCCAAGGACTCTCTGCAGTGGTGGCTTCTTCCCACCTCATTATCACAGGGAAGATCCTTCCTACCACCGTCTTGGGCGGTGGTCACGACAGACGCGAGTCTGTCAGGGTGGGGAGCAGTTTTTCTCCACCACAGGGCTCAGGGTACGTGGACTCAGCAGGAGTCCACCCTTCAGATCAATGTTCTGGAAATCAGGGCAGTGTATCTGGCCCTACTAGCCTTCCAGCAGTGGCTGGAAGGAAAGCAGATCCGAATTCAGTCGGACAACTCCACAGCGGTGGCATACATCAACCACCAAGGAGGGACACGCAGTCGGCAAGCCTTCCAGGAAGTCCGGCGGATTCTGATGTGGGTGGAGGACAGAGCATCCACCATATCCGCGATTCACATCCCGGGCGTGGAAAACTGGGAAGCAGACTTCCTAAGTCGCCAGGGTATGGACGCAGGGGAGTGGTCCCTTCACCCAGACGTGTTTCAGGAAATCTGTCACCGCTGGGGGGTGCCGGATGTCGACCTAATGGCGTCTCGGCACAACAACAAGGTCCCGACCTTCATGGCGCGGTCTTGCGATCAAAGAGCTCTGGCGGCAGACGCCTTGGTGCAAGATTGGTCGCAGTTCCGGCTCCCTTATGTGTTTCCACCTCTGGCACTCTTGCCCAGAGTGCTACGCAAGATCAGATCCGATTGCAGCCGCGTCATACTCGTCGCCCCAGACTGGCCGAGGAGGTCGTGGTACCCGGATCTGTGGCATCTCACGGTCGGCCAACCGTGGGCACTACCAGACCGACCAGACTTACTGTCCCAAGGGCCGTTTTTCCATCGGAATTCTGCGGCCCTGAACCTGACTGTGTGGCCATTGAGTCCTGGATCCTAGCGTCTTCAGGATTATCCCAAGGGGTCGTTGCCACCATGAGACAGGCTAGGAAACCCACGTCTGCTAAGATATACCACAGAACGTGGAAGATATTCTTATCCTGGTGCTCGGCTCAGGGAGTGTCTCCCTGGCCTTTTGCATTGCCTACTTTTCTTTCTTTCCTGCAATCTGGGTTAGAGAAAGGTTTGTCGCTCGGCTCCCTTAAAGGGCAAGTCTCGGCGCTATCCGTCTTTTTTCAGAAGCGTCTAGCACGACTTTCTAAGGTGCGCACGTTCCTGCAGGGGGTTTGTCATATCGTACCCCCGTACAAGCGGCCGTTAGATCCATGGGATCTGAACAGGGTACTAGTTGCCCTCCAGAAGCCGCCCTTCGAGCCTCTGAGGGATGTTTCACTTTCTCGACTATCACAGAAAGTGGCTTTTCTGGTAGCGATCACATCTCTTCGGAGAGTGTCTGAGCTAGCAGCGCTATCATCCAAGGCTCCTTTCCTGGTCTTCCACCAGGACAAGGTAGTGCTGCGCCCCATTCAGGAGTTTCTCCCTAAGGTGGTATCCTCTTTTCATCTAAATCAGGATATCTCATTGCCTTCCTTTTGTCCTCATGCAGTTCATCGGTATGAGAAGGATTTACATTTGTTAGATCTGGTGAGAGCACTCAGAATCTACATTTCCCGCACGGCGCCCCTGCGCCGCTCGGATGCACTCTTTGTCCTTGTCGCTGGTAAGCGCAAAGGGTCGCAGGCTTCCAAAGCCACCCTGGCTCGATGGATCAAAGAACCAATTCTTGAAGCCTACCGTTCTGCCGGGCTTCCGGTTCCTTCAGGGCTAAAGGCCCACTCAACCAGAGCCGTGGGTGCGTCCTGGGCATTACGACACCAGGCTACGGCTCAACAGGTGTGCCAGGCAGCTACCTGGTCGGGTCTGCACACTTTCACCAAACATTATCAGGTGCATACCTATGCTTCGGCGGACGCCAGCCTAGGTAGAAGAGTCCTGCAGGCGGCAGTTGCCTCCCCGTAGGGGAGGGCTGTCTTTGCAGCTCTAACATGAGGTATTTCTTTACCCACCCAGGGACTGCTTTTGGACGTCCCAATCGTCTGGGTCTCCCAATGGAGCGCCGAAGAAGAAGGGAATTTTGTTACTTACCGTAAATTCCTTTTCTTCTAGCTCCTATTGGGAGACCCAGCACCCGCCCTGTGGTCCTTCGGGATTTTTGGTTTTTTCGGGTACACATGTTGTTCATGTTGAACGGTTTTCAGTTCTCCGATGTTACTCGGAGTGATTTTGTTTAAACCAGTTATTGGCTTTCCTCCTTCTTGCTTTAGCACTAAAACTGAGCATCCCGTGATCCCACGGGGGGTGTATAGCCAGAAGGGGAGGGGCCTTACACTTTTTAGTGTAATGCTTTGTGTGGCCTCCGGAGGCAGTAGCTATACACCCAATCGTCTGGGTCTCCCAATAGGAGCTAGAAGAAAAGGAATTTACGGTAAGTAACAAAATTCCCTTCTTTTCTGCTTTTTGGGACAAGCTGTCCTTCCTACACCTTCCTTCCTTCCTTCCTACACCTTCCTTCCTACACCTTCCTTCCTTCCTACACCTTCCTTCCTTCCTACACCTTCCTTCCTTCCTACACCTTCCTTCCTTCCTACACCTTCCTTCCTTCCTACACCTTCCTTCCTTCCTACACCTTCCTTCCTTCCTACACCTTCCTTCCTTCACCTTCCTTCCTTCCTACACCTTCCTTCCTTCCTACACCTTCCTTCCTTCCTACACCTTCCTTCCTTCCTACACCTTCCTTCCTTCCTACACCTTCCTTCCTTCCTACACCTTCCTTCCTTCCTACACCTTCCTTCCTTCCTACACCTTCCTTCCTTCCTACACCTTCCTTCCTTCCTACACCTTCCTTCCTTCCTACACCTTCCTTCCTTCCTACACCTTCCTTCCTTCCTTCCTTCCTACACCTTCCTTCCTTCCTTCCTTCCTACACCTTCCTTCCTTCCTTCCTTCCTTCCTTCCTTCCTTCCTTCCTACACCTTCCTTCCTTCCTTCCTTCCTTCCTTCCTTCCTACACCTTCCTTCCTTCCTACACCTTCCTTCCTTCCTACACCTTCCTTCCTTCCTACACCTTCCTTCCTTCCTACACCTTCCTTCCTTCCTACACCTTCCTTCCTTCCTTCCTTCCTACACCTTCCTTCCTTCCTACACCTTCCTTCCTTCCTACACCTTCCTTCCTTCCTTCCTTCCTACACCTTCCTTCCTTCCTACACCTTCCTTCCTTCCTTCCTTCCTACACCTTCCTACACCTTCCTTCCTTCCTTCCTTCCTACACCTTCCTTTCTACACCTACCTTCCTACACCTTCCTTCCTACACCTTCCTACACCTTCCTTCCTTCCTTCCTTCCTTCCTACACCTTCCTTCCTACACCTTCCTTCCTTCCTACACCTTCCTTCCTTCCTTCCTTCCTTCTTACACCTTCCTTCCTTCTTACACCTTCCTTCCTTCCTACACCTTCCTTCCTTCCTACACCTTCCTACACCTTCCTTCCTACACCTTCCTACACCTTCCTTCCTACACCTTCCTTCCTTCCTTCCTACACCTTCCTTCCTTCCTTCCTTCCTTCCTTCCTTCCTTCCTTCCTTCCTACACCTTCCTTCCTTCCTTCCTTCCTTCCTTCCTTCCTTCCTTCCTTCCTTCCTTCCTTCCTACACCTTCCTTCCTTCCTACACCTTCCTTCCTTCCTACACCTTCCTTCCTTCCTACACCTTCCTTCCTTCCTACACCTTCCTTCCTTCCTACACCTTCCTTCCTTCCTACACCTTCCTTCCTTCCTACACCTTCCTTCCTTCCTACACCTTCCTTCCTTCCTACACCTTCCTTCCTTCCTACACCTTCCTTCCTTCTTACACCTTCCTTCCTTCCTTCCTTCCTACACCTTCCTACACCTTCCTTCCTACACCTTCCTACACCTTCCTTCCTTCCTTCCTACACCTTCCTACACCTTCCTTCCTACACCTTCCTTCCTTCCTTCCTACACCTTCCTTCCTTCCTTCCTTCCTTCCTTCCTTCCTTCCTTCCTACACCTTCCTTCCTTCCTTCCTTCCTTCCTTCCTTCCTTCCTTCCTTCCTTCCTACACCTTCCTTCCTTCCTTCCTACACCTTCCTTCCTTCCTTCCTTCCTTCCTTCCTACACCTTCCTTCCTTCCTTCCTTCCTTCCTTCCTACACCTTCCTTCCTTCCTTCCTACACCTTCCTACACCTTCCTTTCTACACCTTCCTTCCTTCCTACACCTTCCTTCCTTCCTACACCTTCCTTCCTTCCTTCCTTCCTACACCTTCCTACACCTTCCTTCCTACACCTTCCTACACCTTCCTTCCTACACCTTCCTTCCTTCCTTCCTTCCTACACCTTCCTTCCTTCCTTCCTTCCTTCCTTCCTACACCTTCCTTCCTACACCTTCCTTCCTTCCTTCCTTCCTACACCTTCCTTCCTTCCTTCCTTCCTTCCTTCCTACACCTTCCTTCCTTCCTACACCTTCCTTCCTTCCTACACCTTCCTTCCTTCCTACACCTTCCTTCCTTCCTACACCTTCCTTCCTTCCTTCCTTCCTACACCTTCCTTCCTTCCTTCCTACACCTTCCTTCCTTCCTTCCTTCCTTCCTACACCTTCCTTCCTTCCTTCCTACACCTTCCTACACCTTCCTTTCTACACCTTCCTTCCTTCCTACACCTTCCTTCCTTCCTTCCTTCCTTCCTTCCTACACCTTCCTTCCTTCCTTCCTTCCTTCCTTCCTTCCTACACCTTCCTTCCTTCCTTCCTACACCTTCCTACACCTTCCTTTCTACACCTTCCTTCCTTCCTACACCTTCCTTCCTTCCTTCCTTCCTACACCTTCCTTCCTTCCTTCCTACACCTTCCTACACCTTCCTTCCTACACCTTTCTTTCTTTCTTCCTACACCTTTCTTTCTTTCTTCCTACACCTTCCTTTCTTTCTTTCTTCCTACACCTTCCTTTCTTTCTTTCTTTCTTCCTACACCTTCCTTTCTTTCTTTCTTTCTTCCTACACCTTCCTTTCTTTCTTTCTTTCTTTCTTCCTACACCTTCCTTTCTTTCTTTCTTTCTTTCTTTCTTCCTACACCTTCCTTTCTTTCTTTCTTTCTTTCTTCCTACACCTTCCTTTCTTTCTTTCTTTCTTTCTTCCTACACCTTCCTTTCTTTCTTTCTTTCTTTCTTTCTTCCTACACCTTCCTTTCTTTCTTTCTTCCTACACCTTCCTTCCCACACACGCAAACACTAGCCCCATAAAATACACATCACCTGTAAATGAGGCATATTGGACCTCATACACTTTATATGGGGGGGGGGGTCTCGTGTCATTTCAACTTTGATTCCAAGAGACTTTCTATATAAATCAGTTTTTAGGAGGGGGGGGACACCAGAACCTTTAATGAGGCACTGGGGCCACTTAAATTCCCCTTTTAATGAAGTTGAAATGACTTGCGTGCCCTCTTGTAAAAGTCTTGAGTTCCCCTTAGTTTTTAGGGGGCACCTTACGAGGGGGCACTCAAGTCATTTCAACTTTATAAAGGGGCATTAAAACAATAATGCATGGGGTATAAGGCTGGAAAGCCTCAAGTGCCCCCTTGGTAGCATAGTCTTGAGTCCCCTAAAAACTGAGCACCTCTATATAAAGTAGTAATGACTTGAGTTATAATCCACCTCCAGTGCCCCCCTATAAATGGGGACATTCAAGGCATTACGTCTTTGTAATTCTGAGTGCCCCTTCATAATCTTGAGACATCGGGGGGGGCGTTATTACTTTATAAGGGGCACTTAGGACTGATTACTTTGTAGGGTGCACAGAATATCGCTCGTGACCATTTCTCGGTGCTGAATGTCGGCTCCCAGGGTTCTGTTTTAGCGGGGGTCCGTGTCCTTAGCTTCAGCTTCCCCCATAGATATGCTCCTTCTCCGCTAACCTGCAGCCCGTCCTTTGTATTTCCATGAGATGGGGTCACCCGCAGGACCTGGCCGCTGCCTTCAGTATAATCACAGGTGGATTTCTTGGTCTTTTCCTGCTGTTTTTTAGTTGCAGTGCTTTTTTTTTTTTTTTTTTTTTAAATTGTTGTTTTTCTATAAAAATGTCTTTGTAATTTTATTAAAAGGACAATTTGTGCGCTGCGGATATCGATGCATGAAGTCAGAACAGCCGGCCATCAGTTTAGCCTGGAAAAAACAAAAACCGGGTTAAGACTTGCTCTTCTGACTCGGCCGTGCCTCCCATAATATATTAGGAAACTGCATGGACGGCAGATGTTCTATATTGTGACCAGTGTGACAGCCATATAGAATTTATTTGCCAGCATCTATTGTTTTATGATGATCTGTGTCTCATTTGTAGCTATTGTAGACTTCGGGGAGCATGGGGAAAAGTCTAGTGTTAAATATTAAATAAAAGTCGGGGAGGAGGGGGATGCAGCTGCAGTCACTGCCTGAGATTGCTTGCTGTGAGAGAGGAGAAAGAGCAGCATCAGCTAGAACCATTATGATTTTCCAAAAGGGGTAAATGCCCTTCACCCATCTGAATACTGTCCTCACTCAAATGTATGAGGTTACTGTAAATTCTTAATAAACATGTCTGACCTGAGATTAAAGGGTTATTCCTATTTGCATAAACTGGGTATTATCGGACAGGGCTCACAAATACGAGCAATTTTGCAATTTACAGCGTGTTAACATTTTCAGCCGTTCTAGAGATATTAACATGTTTGTTTCAAGCTTGTTGTCTTAGAGACCGACCACCGCTGGTAAACAGAACATGTGCAGCGCTTACAATCTCTCTTCTCTGGATTGTAAGCGCTGCACATGTTACACAATCCATAGGAGTGAGAATGTAAGCGCTGCACATGTCACACAATCTCACTCCTATGGATTGTGTAAGCGCTGTTTTCAAGCCGGCAAGGATCACTGGAGCCCGACGTTACCTCCTTAATCTTGGCCAGCTTCAGCGCAGTGCTTACAAGCTAGACAGCAGCGGTGGTCGGTAGTCATGGCAACCAGCTATAAAAGTGTGAATATCTCAAGAACGGCTGACAATTTTAACAAGCAGTAAATTGCAAAAGTGTTTGTTTTTACCAGCTCTATCCGACAATACCCATCTAAAAGATGCAGTTTCCTAATATCTTATGTCGGCAGGGGGGCAGCACCTCTCGATTTCAGCCACAATTGACTCCTAGAATGACTTTTTTTTTTTTTTTTCTCATTTTGCTTCTCGCCCTCTCATTTGTCGCATTTATGGTTTTGTTTTTTTTGTTTTTTTGTTTCTCCCTCTCTATGGTGTACCCCCCACGGGCCTTCTGATGTACCCACTCTTCACATCTTTACACTGGTTTCCACCTTCATCCCTTTGTGTGGTTTGGGGGTGAACACTGTCTCCCCACCCCACGTGGGCTGTGTCGGCGGGCGTCATTGCCCCGATTTTTAATATGGTTCTGTGCGGGTAACTTCTTAATGGGGTAGCTTGAAGCTATCCAAACCAGCTAAGCCGGGCGTGAGCGACTCCTCCCCGGTGAAGGAGATGAGGGACCTTTCCAATGCCTTCCGATCTCGCAGCATCAGTGTGTCGGAGCGCGCTGCATACAGGTATAGGGGGGCTGCGGTGCCCGTACACTGGGGGATTGAAGTGCATGCCAAGGAGACTTGCATGGCCGTCCTAGACACTAGTGCCCACTGTGTAACCATTGCAGCGCCGGGCAGCCCTAACACTATGCACGTTTTATCTACTGAAATAATGAAACTTTTGCAGCAACTTTTTTAACAAGTGAGAAAAGTGCAATCTGGGAACATCACCGGGGGGCGATCGATCTGCCGTCCTCTAATGGTGGTCCGGCTGCACTCCTCTCTGGGGCCAGGGGGACGTTGTAGATTAAAGTGTTATGTGACTTGTGCATGATTGATAATTACATGGAGCCGGGTCTGTGGAGCATGACGTGGGGCAGTCTCTAGTCTCCTTGGGTTGGATCCCTCATTACTGATAGATGGGGCCAATGTGCACATTGTAACTACCTGATATTCAGGAAACGCAGCTTTGCTTTACTTTGCCCCTTACTGACCCTGAGTATTAGTATTTGTGGCAGCACAGCTCTGCCCGTCTGCACGCCCGAAAAACTGCAGGAGCTCACAGCATCAGTTACCAAAGACTCACATGCTCAATTGTGGGCGCCACGACTGACGGCAGCCACACGATGGGACCACAGCCGCAATACTGCCAAATGCATTAGACATGTTCCCCTTCTGACTCCACCATATTCGTGAACAGACGAGTAACAGATTTGCTTCTGACATCTGCCAATTCTGCTGTAAGAATGAACACTGCCTTTCCCACCCCCCGCCCCTTCCCCATCTTTGCCTATTCTCCCACCGCCCTCTTCCCCCACTGCCCTCTTCCCCCCCCACTGCCCTCTTCCCCCCCACTGCCCTCTTCCCCCCCACTGCCCTCTTCCCCCCACTGCCCTCTTCCCCCCCACTGCCCTCTTCCCCCCCACTGCCCTCTTCCCCCCCACTGCCCTCTTCCCCCCCACTGCCCTCTTCCCCCCCACTGCCCTCTTCCCCCCCACTGCCCTCTTCCCCCCCCACTGCCCTCTTCCCCCCCATTCCCCCTCTTCCCTGTCTTTGCCTCTTCTCCTCCTTCCCCCCCCCCCATTCCCCCTCTTCCCCGTCTTTGCCTCTTCTCCTCCTTCCCCCCCCCCCTTCCCTGTGTTTGCCTCTTCTTCTCCTTCCCCCCCCCCCCTTCCCTGTGTTTGCCTCTTCTTCTCCTTCCCCCCCCCCCCCCCTTCCCTGTGTTTGCCTCTTCTTCTCCTTCCCTTCTTTCCCCCCCTTCTTGCCGTCTTTGCCTCTCCGGGCCTAGCAGCTCTGTCTATCTCTGCTGCACAGGCCGCTCAGCTCTGTGATTAGCTGCAGCGGTTACATGATCACCAGGACAGCAGCGGGTTCTCTGAAACAAATAATCCCTCTCATTCTAATATGATGGCTGCCGCACTTGAAAGGGGCTAATTTGCTAACGCAGAAGAAAACATCCCCTAAATATTCGGCTCCG
This sequence comes from Anomaloglossus baeobatrachus, assembly GCF_048569485.1. Classification (NCBI taxonomy): domain Eukaryota; kingdom Metazoa; phylum Chordata; class Amphibia; order Anura; family Aromobatidae; genus Anomaloglossus; species Anomaloglossus baeobatrachus. Next base: position 283,886,625 of record NC_134359.1, on the reverse strand, counting down.
ATCTCGCAGCTGCGCGGATTGTACGGAGCCGGCGATTGTGAGGTTTGGGTCCAGGTCCATGCATAAGTAAAGCAAAGTTATGTAAGATGATGAAAGCTGGAGCTGCCCCTTTAAGGAGAATCCATTAGAATCGAGGGGGGGGGATTGTAAGGGTCTGCCTTTCGCAGTGGCTTTTTCAGGGTAAAGTCATGCTCCTACAGACCTACCCTAAAGTGCTACCGCGGTCTAACCCCTCATTGTCTCGCCCAGCCGGCTGCAGACCTCCGTGACCAGTGCGAGCCTGAGCTCGGCCGATGAAAGCTCCATGGCCCAGGCTGACGACAGCCTGAAAAACCTCCACCTAGAGCTGACGGAGATCTGTCTAGACATGATGGCCCGATACGTGTTCTCCAACTTCACTGCGGTTCCCAAGAGGTGAGTCTAAAGCGGCAACATCCACCGGCTGATCTCCTGCCGGCATAGCCCCCAATCCATGGTATGACATGAGCTGTAACCTAAACCTATGAAATCTGGATGGAAGCCTCCATATAATTTGGTTATTGCCCGGAGCACAACCCTTTATGATCTCAACAACCAGCAACCGGAGCTAGCTCAGATCGCTGCTGTTTGACAGCCGCAAGTGAGTGGTTAATCTCTGGTAGTGGCATATAACTGGTGCTGGCCTGGTCAGGAACGGATTTAGGACTCCACTGAAGTAACGATAATTTGGTCCCCCCCTGGTTTTCCTTCTTCCAGGTCTCCGGTTGGAGAGTTCCTTCTGGATGGAGGAAGAACCAAAACGTGGCTGGTTGGAAATAAATTGGTGACCGTGACAACCAGTGTGGGGAGAGGGACACGTTACCTCCTCGGCCTGGATCCTGTGGAGGTCCCGAAGGAGGGTGATGGCGATACCAGGTAGCGGCGGCGTCTTCATAATGTTCTTTGCTCGCCTGTTGCAGCGGTGGGTTGTGGTAGGAGTTCACCATCATTTTGAGGATCGGTCTGTTTTTCCATCTTGCAGCCCTTATACAGAAATCCCGAAGATGGAGCTACACGTGAGAAAGTCGACCCTTCAGCCGCGGCACAGAGTCCGCTCCATGTCTGGTGAGCCCATTTGTGGGCGGGGGGAGGATGTCGTTGCCTTTTTTTGATTTTTGGGGGACTCCACGAGGAATCATGGGGCTAAACTCCACTGACAGATATTGTCTCTGTAGTGATTGACAAGTCTCTGCCCCCAGAATAGTAACATAGACCGCCGATCACTAGGTCGGAGCTGGAGAAATGTGCTCCGGACAATCTGATGTTTCCCTGCCCCTTGTTTCGCGGCTTTTTTGTGCTGCTCCTCGTTCACTGATGGTTTTTCAGGTGGTCATGGACTGCGGGCCGGTTCTGAAGGAAGCAGAGTAGAAAAGTCTCCACGTCGGGCCCAGATGAAGAGGGAGAAGCCTACATTGGCGGACTTTGTCCCGGTGCTGACCCACGGATGGGCAGAGATACTTGTTCGTAGACCTACAGGTAAACTAAACCGTGCAGTATAGTGGGGGGCACACTGCAATCTGTCCATATAGTGTGCACAAAGTCAAGTTAAAGAAAAATAAATTCCCTTCAGGCCCGGGGGGTCCCTCTGGCTGCTGCGGCCCAGGGGGCCCCTCTGGCTTGCCGGCTGGCTGGTGTAGCCCGAGGGTGCCCTCTGGCTTGCCGGCTGGCTGGTGTAGCCCGGGGGTGCCCTCTGGCTTGCGGCTGGCTGGTGTGGCCCGGGGGGCCCCTCTGGCTTGCGGCTGGCTGGTGCGGCCCGGGGGGCCCCTCTGGCTTGCGGCTGGTGCGGCCCGGGGGGGCCCCTCTGGCTTGCGGCTGGCTGGTGCGGCCCGGGGGGGCCCCTCTGGCTTGCGGCTGGCTGCTGCGACCCATGGGGGCCCTCTGGCTTGCGGCTGGCTGGTGCGGCCCGGGGGGCCCCTCTGGCTTGCGGCTGGCTGGTGCGGCCCGGGGGGCCCCTCTGGCTTGCGGCTGGCTGGTGCGGCCCGGGGGGGCCCCTCTGGCTTGCGGCTGGCTGCTGCGACCCATGGGGGCCCTCTGGCTTGCGGCTGGCTGTCTGTGGCCCGAGGGGGCCCTTTCCGGGCGGCTTTTGCGGTCCCCTTGGGGAGCAGGAGTAATCTTCATCCGTGTTCTCACTTCCAGGCAATACCAGCTGGCTGATGAGTCTGGAGAATCCCCTCAGCCCCTTCTCGTCAGACATTAATAATATGCCGCTGCAAGAACTGTCCAACGCCCTGATGGCCGCCGAGAGGTTCAAGGAACATCGAGAGACCGCGCTGTACAAGTCGCTCTCCATGCCCGCCTCCACCCTCAGCTCTGCGGCAAGCAAGCCCACCCGCCTGCAACGATCCAACACAGGTAGGTGGGCACAGGGAGGCCCGCTCCTAAAGGGAAAGTGTCACTAGAAAAGGGACTGAGTGTTTAATCCGGTTTCTATGGTAATTGCATTTTGATAGTATATTTTCTCACTGTCTAGTAGGCCAAATATTAGACTCTTACATCATGGTGGGCACGAGCAGCAACGGACTTTACGGAGCTGTACTGAAGTATTAAGATCATATTGATAAGGGCAATAGTACAGGAAGGGGGAGGAGGTGAGCTGTGATATCACCTATTGTGGCTGGTGGATCCTCTGTTATCTACTCTATATAGAGGTGTAGTCTCATTGTGCCAGAGGGAGAGGAGGTGAGATGTGAACACTATAATGAATGGTAGATCCTTTTTCATTATACAGAAGGTGAGCTGTGACATTACCTATTGTGAATGGTGGAAGCTGTTATCTACTGTATTTACAGACTTAACAGGGGGAGGGGGTGAGCTATATCGCCTATTCTGAATGGTAGAAGCAGTTATCTACTCCACATAGGTGTTATTTGTTGTATAGGAGGAGGAGGTGAGCTGTGACGTCACCTATTGTGAATGGTGGATCCTGTTTTCTACTGTAGTTCAGTCATTGTACAGGAAGGGGGAGGAGTTCAGCTGTGACATCACCTATTGTCAATAGTGGATCCTGTGTTAGCTACTGTATATAGGTGTATTCAGTCATTGCGTTGTACAGGAGGAGGAGAAAGTGAGCTGTGACCACTATAACGAATGGTGGATCCTTCATCAGTCATTATACAGGAGAAGGTAAGCTGACACATTACCTAATCTGAATGGTGGAATTCGTTATCTTCTGTATAGAGGTGTTATCAGTGATTATACAGCAGGAGGAGAAGGTGAGCTGTGACATCACCTATCGTGACTGATGGATCCTGTGTTTTTTACTATATATAGAGGTGTTGTCAGCCTAGATGGGCGGAGGAAGTGACCTCTGAAAGGATCCACCCTTCATTCTAGTAATTGTATAGGTGGGGAGAAGGTGAGCTGTGGCATCACCTATTGTAACTGATGGATCCTGTGTTTTCTACTATATATAGAGGTGTTGTCAGTTAGCCTAGATGGGCGGAGGAAGTGACCTCTGAAAGGATCCACCCTTCATTCTAGTCATTGTATAGGTGGGGAGGAGGTGAGCTGTGATATCTCCTATTGTAAATGGTGGCTCCCATACAGATGTTGCCTTTCATTGTCTTCCTCCTGATGGTGCTGAAGTCATCGGCACAAATCAAGGAGGTGGTCTGGGCCTAGTGGATAGTGTGAAAATGGCTAATTTATTACTAATAATTTTTAAACATTTTAGGGGGATATTTTCTGATGACACGTTCCCTTTAACATCTGATTCTGTCCTTGATCACAATTTTTCATCTTTTCTCTCTGTGGGTTCGGTCGGTCCCTTTTTTGGGGGGGGCTCTTCCGATAAAGCACGACCACTTATCCTCCACAGCCTTGGCTCGCTCCCTGTACACACTGGTGGGCGGTGAAGGGTCTTTCTGCCTTTGTGTAATCCTATGAATGGCTTATAGGTGAGCACGCACTTCCCGCCACTCCTTTGGTGTCCAGATCACGGAGACTTCCCAAACCTCAGTGCCCTTTTTTTATTTACTTTATTTTTATTTGTGTTGCCTTTGGTGAATAGTCTCTAGCTTATTTCCAGAAATAGCGCCACCTTAGTCCGCAGGCCGTGTCTGGCATTACAGCGCTAGCGATTTTATTTCTGGAAATAGCGCCACCTTTATCGGTGTCTGGTATGGCGGCATAAACTTGTTCACATTATGTTTTGGCTCAGTCGATGCCGGGAGCGAAAATGTGGCCAAAATGTGACGTGAATAAGCCCCTTAGATGTTTTGCACCAGCAAATGGCTCCATCGTGGCAACATCTTGCAATCTGCTTTTCCTCTCCCATTGCAGTGGCTTCTGTCTCTCCCGCCTCCCCGTCCAGTGGTCAAGGCAAGCTGCTTAGGAGCATATCCTGGGCAGGTATATACACAGCCGGAAGTGACCCCCTTTGCCGTGTGCCTGCGTATTAACCAAATATTTGCTGGTTTCATCTGTATCCTGTGTGCTTAAAGCTAATAATGAGCAGTGGACACGTTGGCGGCCCGGGCTGTGTGATCGGGTGGTCTGGCCGTCTGTACGGCTTCCTAGCCAGATTTGCAGAATGCTAACTCTTTTTGTAGACCCTCTTCAGACTGCATGTCTGCTCATTGTCAGCCCGATCCCTACAGATTAACTATATGGCACCATTGTGGGTAGTGGGTAGTGATCACTACTAATATCCATTAGTTCCCACATGGCCTCCTCAACCTGATCTACTACGTGAAGCAAGTGACCTCATGACGTTGCATGTTAATCAGCTTTCATGTAAATTTTTGTATGTATGTATGTATGTATGTATGTATAACCGTATTTTATTTTTATTTTTTTTGCTTTGAGACTCACTTTTGTTCCCCCAAATTTGGGGGGGAAAGTAGAGGGGTGCGTCTTATAAGCCGAATATACGGATTATATACTACAGGGCCCAGGGGAGGTGGGCGCAGTTCTGTAGTGGTGCTGGGGGCTGGTGAAGGCTGCAGGAGGCAGCGGGAGATCTCCTGCTCATATAATATGCACTGTTGCTGTTTTACTACGGGCAGCAGCATGGGGGCTATATCTAACACAGGGGGATGTGTGCCATCCATAGGGGGCCATGGGCTGCATAGGGGATGTGTGCCATCCATAGGGGGCCATGGGCTGCACAGGGGGAGTGTGTGCCATCCATAGGGGGCCATGGGCTGCACAGGGGGAGTGTGTGCCATCCATAGGGGGCCATGGGCTGCACAGGGGGAGTGTGTGCCATCCATAGGGGGCCATGGGCTGCACAGGGGGAGTGTGTGCCATCCATAGGGGGCCATGGGCTGCACAGGGGGAGTGTGTGCCATCCATAGGGGGCCGTGGGCTGCACAGGGGGAGTGTGTGCCATCCATAGGGGGCCGTGGGCTGCACAGGGGGAGTGTGTGCCATCCATAGGGGGCCGTGGGCTGCACAGGGGGAGTGTGTGCCATCCATAGGGGGCCGTGGGCTGCACAGGGGGAGTGTGTGCCATCCATAGGGGGCCGTGGGCTGCACAGGGGGAGTGTGTGCCATCCATAGGGGGCCGTGGGCTGCACAGGGGGAGTGTGTGCCATCCATAGGGGGCCGTGGGCTGCACAGGGGGAGTGTGTGCCATCCATAGGGGGCCGTGGGCTGCACAGGGGGAGTGTGTGCCATCCATAGGGGGCCGTGGGCAGCACAGGGGGACGTGTGCCATCCATAGGGGGCCGTGGGCTGCACAGGGGGAGTGTGTGCCATCCATAGGGGGCCGTGGGCTGCACAGGGGGAGTGTGTGCCATCCATAGGGGGCCGTGGGCTGCACAGGGGGACGTGTGCCATCCATAGGGGGCCATGGGCTGCACAGGGGGGCCATATCTAGATTAAGGGGCTAATTTTAGGATGGGGGGCTATGAGGGATATTTACCCTATATGATTTGTTAGACGGATACTGGCATAAGACGGACCCCATTTAACATTTAAACCAAATTTGGGAGTGCGTCTTATAAAGCGAAATACGGTATTTTTTTTAGATTTTTTTTTTTTTTTTTTTTTTTTATACTATTTTTTTTTTTTTCTACATCTTTCTAGTGGTTGGTGTTCTCCCTTATCTGATACTTTGCTCCAAATTCTGTTTCAATATATGAGTTACTACCTGCAGTGGCCACTAGAGGGAGCTCCCTACCTATTTGGTATGCAGTGCGCTCCCCCTAGTGGTGGCTATATGTAAGACAGAAATGTATCCTTAAAGCATCATTGATAGAAAGTGGCTAGGCCAAAATGTATGTAAATAATTTGGAGCTCTGTATCGGGATTAGGAGGGGGGAAAGCTTTGGCCTCAATGAGTTGGCACAAAGTTATGGAGCTATATATAGTTAAAAACTACAAAATTTTATGATTTGAGGGTGAAAAAGCACTTTTGAAAAGTGGATGTCACCATATTTTCATAGTACAAACAGCATATATTATGACATTGATCTTAGACCTGACACGGCTGTTGTTTACTATGAAAATCCAGCTCAAAGGCTGTGTAATCCTAACCTTCAGGCAAGTTCATCTGAGCTTTAAGATCATATGAGTTCCCTCTTCTGCTCAGCCAGATTGATGGACAGGTGCAGCTTGTACTGTGAGATTTCAGCAGAGAGGAGGGACACTGAGGAGAAGTCAGGCTAGATGGATGGATTCTTCAGCAGGGAGTAAGGACACATAGGTCAGGCTGGAAGGACTGATTCAGTAGCAGGGAGGAAGGACACTGAGAGGAAGTCAGGCTAGATGGATGGATTCAGTAGCAGGGAGGAAGGACACTGAGAAGCTGGTCTAGATGGATGGATTCAGCAGCAGGGAGGAAGGACATTGAGGCGCAGCCGGTCTAGATGGAAAGATTCAGCAGCAGAGGTGGGATACTGAGAAGCTGGGCTAGATGGATGGATTCAGCAGCAGGGAGGAAGGATACTGAGGGGAAGTCAGGCTAGATGGATGGATTCAGCAGCAGGGAGGAAGGACACTGAGGAGAAGTCAGGCTAGATGGATGGATTCAGCAGCAGGGAGGAAGGACACTGAGGAGAAGTCAGGCTAGATGGATGGATTCAGCAGCAGGGAGGAAGGACACTGAGGAGAAGTCAGGCTAGATGGATGGATTCAGCAGCAGGGAGGAAGGACACTGAGGAGAAGTCAGGCTAGATGGATGGATTCCGCAGCAGGGAGGAAGGATACTGAGGAGAAGTCAGGCTAGATGGATGGATTCCGCAGCAGGGAGGAAGGATACTGAGGGGAAGTCAGGCTACATGGATGGATTCAGCAGCAGGGAGGAAGGATACTGAGGGGAAGTCAGGCTACATGGATGGATTCAGCAGCAGGGAGGAAGGACACTGAGGAGAAGTCAGGCTAGATGGATGGATTCAGCAGCAGGGAGGAAGGACACTGAGGAGAAGTCAGGCTAGATGGATGGATTCAGCAGCAGGGAGGAAGGATACTGAGGAGAAGTCAGGCTAGATGGATGGATTCAGCAGCAGGGAGGAAGGACACTGAGGAGAAGTCAGGCTACATGGATGGATTCAGCAGCAGGGAGGAAGGATACTGAGGGGAAGTCAGGCTACATGGATGGATTCAGCAGCAGGGAGGAAGGATACTGAGGGGAAGTCAGGCTACATGGATGGATTCAGCAGCAGGGAGGAAGGATACTGAGGGGAAGTCAGGCTACATGGATGGATTCAGCAGCAGGGAGGAAGGATACTGAGGGGAAGTCAGGCTACATGGATGGATTCAGCAGCAGGGAGGAAGGATACTGAGGGGAAGTCAGGCTACATGGATGGATTCAGCAGCAGGGAGGAAGGATACTGAGGGGAAGTCAGGCTACATGGATGGATTCAGCAGCAGGGAGGAAGGATACTGAGGGGAAGTCAGGCTACATGGATGGATTCAGCAGCAGGGAGGAAGGATACTGAGGGGAAGTCAGGCTACATGGATGGATTCAGCAGCAGGGAGGAAGGACATTGAGGCGCAGCCGGTCTAGATGGAAAGATTCAGCAGCAGGGAGGAAGGATACTGAGAAGCTGGTATAGATGGATGGATTCCGCAGCAGGGAGGAGTAACACTGAGGAGCTCGGGCGAGGTGGGTCATGAGAACTTGTCTAAGGATCATGCAGCCATTCCTACACAGATTTGCATTGTAAGTACAACATCCTCATCAGGTCTCACATTGAACATTGAATATGTGCGGTTTGTGTTGTAAATTCTGGGGACAGATCGGCGTAAAGGTTTTGCACAACAGATGTGATGGAACTGAAGGTTCGGGGCTCGGAAGGGGGAGGGGGGGGAGGGGGAGGGGGGGGGGCGGCAATAATCTGCTTTAGTTTGTGCCTTGCTTTTGTGTTAATTGTCCCATTTGTGAGATGATTGATAAAGGGGACGTTTCCTCATCTGGAGTCCTGACTTATTAAAGTCCAGGAAAGCGTCGGGTCGCTTCTTCCACAATCTTAAGCTTATTATAGGACTATAGACCCCTGAGGTCCTGACCCCGGCTGCAGAAAGCGGGGCACATTTTGAAGCCTCCTTTTTGAGGCGGGTGTATAATCCACCAGTATTTGTGGTTTCCACCTTGTGACTCTCCAGCTGCTGGAAAAATACCACTCCCAGGAGGCAGGAGTAGTATCTGCAATAGCTGGAGATGCAGGATCCTGTCCTCTGTCCTCTGTGCTGAGCTGATGCAGTGAAGCGTTGTCATTGGCATTAGATTGACCGTCACAAGTCACCAGCGCTGATCAGCCCGGCAGCAGTCACCGTTATTCCCTCCTTCTAGAATCCTCGGTTGTGCCAGAAGAAGGCTCCCAACTGGAGGGGGAAGACGTGGCGTCTCCAGGGGGCTCCCAAGAGCTGGAAGAGTTTGAGTCTGTGACTGAGGACACCCCAAGCGAGGACAAGACTGACAAGAAAACTGAAGGGATCAGCCGGGTGAGAGGCTTTATGTATATAGATATAACTTCTATAATACTGCCTGTATATACAAGAATATAACTACTATAATACTGCCCCCTACGTACAAGAATAGAACTACTATAATACTGCCCCCTATGTACAGGAATATAACTACTATAATACTGCCTCCTATATACAAGAATATAACTACTATAATACTGCCCCCTATGTACAAGAATATAACTACTATAATACTGTCCCCTATGTACAAGAATATAACTACTATAATACTGCTCCTATGTACCAGAATATAACTACTATAATACTGCTCCCTATATACAAGAATATAACTGCTATAATACTGCCTCCTATATACAAGAATATAACTACTATAATACTGCCCCTATGTACAAGAATATAACTACTATAATACTGCTCCTATGTACAAGAATATAACTACTATAATACTGCCTCCTATATACAACTATATAATTACTATAATACTGCCCCTATGTACAAGAATATAACTACTATAATACTGCCTCCTATATACAAGAATATAACTACTATAATACTGCCCCTATGTACAAGAATATAACTACTATAATACTGCTCCTATGTACAAGAATATAACTACTATAATACTGCCTCCTATATACAACTATATAATTACTATAATACTGCCCCTATGTAAAAGAATATAACTGCTATAATACCGCCCCTATGTACAAGAATATAACTACTATAATACTGCCCCCTATATACAAGAATATAACTACTATAATACTGCCTCTATGTACAAGAATATAACTACTATAATACTGCCCCCTATATACAAGTATATAATTACTATAATACTGCCCTCTATGTACAAGAATATAACTACTATAATACTGCCCCCTATGTACAAGAATATAACTACTATAATACTGCCCCCTATGTACAAGAATATAACTACTATAATACTGCCTCCTATATACAAGAATATAACTACTATAATACTGCCCCTATGTACAAGAATATAACTACTATAATACTGCTCCTATGTACAAGAATATAACTACTATAATACTGCCCCCTATGTACAAGAATATAACTACTATAATACTGCCTCCTATATACAAGAATATAACTACTATAATACTGCCCCTATGTACAAGAATATAACTACTATAATACTGCCCCTATGTACAAGAATATAACTACTATAATACTGCTCCTATGTACAAGAATATAACTACTATAATACCGCCCCTATAATCTTATTGATATGCATTGTCTTTCTATAGTCGTCCTCCACTTCCAGTCAGGAGGAGTCTACGTCTCAGCAGACAGAGGAGCTGGAGCTCGGGGGGATTCCCATAGAGGGGTCTACACGTGAACTTCCGTTCCAGCCCTCACAAACACTAAGCAAGTCCAGCTCCTCCCCGGAACTTCAGACCCTGCAGGAGCTGCCCAAGGAGCCGGACGTTAAAGACCCCGTCCCACCTCCTGCTGTAGATCCCAAACCTCAGCCTCAGAGCCAAATCTCAGAACCTGCAGAACCTGGACCCAGCAAACCGCAAGAGGAGAGTCCTGCTCCCGTGACCCCCAAACCTGAAATGGGTCTTAGACTGGAGCCGGGATTGCCGCAGCAGTCTCCGCAGTCCTCCAGTGGGTACCGGCCTCGGGGGCACACCATCTCGGACTCCGAACCTTCCAGACGGGGCAGGAGGGTCAACATTGATGCTTTTAAGAACAGCACCAAGACCACTAAAGCGGAGAAGGTGCCTGGAATAGACCCAAGGTACACGAGTCTCTCCTTTCTTCCCAATGAAATGCCAGGAGGAGCAACAGAGGGAGGGCAATGCAGTATATATTCCTTTGGCGCTAGTGACAGAATAGGATGGACCCAGTATTTTCCATAAGGTATATGGTGCATGGATGGCAGCTTGTGAAATCCGGGTCAATTTAAAGGGGTATTTCAGAATTGATTAGACAGCGCCACATCTTTCCTCAGGTTGTTTGGGGTATTACAGCTCAGTGTTATTCACTTATTGATCTGACTGTATTTTTTTTTCCCCTCCAGCTTTGTGTTTCTCCAGTTGTACCACTCTCCTTTCTTCGGGGATGAGTCTAACAAGCCCATCCTGGTCCCGAATACTCAGGTAAATCCCATACATCTGCTTCACCCCTCTTCTTCTTTAAAGGGGTTCTTCCGAAAAATGATTTTTACGCCCTATCGCTTGGATTGGAGCTGATGTGCGGCGGACGCACTGCGCAGCTCCATTCAGTGATTACATCCCACCCCAGCTTATAACAGGCTGGGACGGGGTGAGACCTCCACAAATATTTGACCGGTTAACCCCTTAATGCAATTTTCACCCTTTTTACTTTCTAGACTTTTGACCGAACTATGAAGCTTCTTGACGGGATCCCGAGCTACGACACTCACAAGATCGGGGTCCTGTATGTTGGAGAAGGGCAGGTAGGAGATCACGAAAATTATTATAAATGGACACTTGAGGCTTCTGTCCTTCAAGGAGTGTTAATAATAATAAAAAAAAAAATAATTATAATAATATAATAATAATTATAATAATAATAATAATTAACACTTAATAGTAACTATATAAATACTAATAACATTAATATTAGTAATATATTAATAGTAACAATATAAATAATAGTAATACTAATAGTAACTATAAATTATTATTAAATTAAAATATATTCGTGATACTAATACTAACTAATAGTAATATAAAATAATATTATTTTATATTACTATTAGTATTACTAATAATGTTAATAGTAACAATATAAATAATAACATAGTAATACTAATAGTAATATAAATTAATAATAATAAAATATTAATAATGTTGTTCTATTATATTCTATTTTACTATTTTATTTGTATTATTATTCTATTATATTACTATTAATAGTATTCATATTATTGATATTAACATATTTTCTTTGTCGCTCCTAATTGGGAGACCCAGACAATTGGGTGTATAGCTACTGCCTCCGGAGGCCACACAAAGCATTACACTTAAAAGTGTAAGGCCCCTCCCCTTCTGCCTATACACCCCCCGTGGGATCACGGGTTCCTCAGTTTTCAAGCTTTGTGCGAAGGAGGTCAGACATCCACGCATAGCTCCACTGTTTAGTCAGCAGCAGCTGCTGACTATGTCGGATGGAAGAAAAGAGGGCCCATACTTGGGCCCCCAGCATGCTCCCTTCTCACCCCACTTTGTGTCGGCGGTGTTTGTTAAGGTTGAGGTACCCATTGCGGGTACAGAGGCTGGAGCCCACATGCTGCATCCTTCCCCATCCCCCTTTGGGCTCTGGGTGAAGTGGGATTTACCGGTCTCCAGGCACAGAGACCGTGCTCCGTCCACAGCCCCTGGGGAATCTGCTGGATATGGAGCGGAGTATCGTCAGGGACAGGGCCCTGCTACGCCAAGGTACTCTGTGTCCCCGTACAGACCGCGCACACACTGCAGCATTGCTGGGTGTGTTAGTGCGCCGGGGACAATAGCGCTGCGCGCTTGTGCCACACTTCCACAGCTTGCTAAGGGAGTTAGTGTGTGGGGAACTGCCGCGCCGGCCCCTGCTGACAGTTTTTACTGCGACGCGGCTGGGACTTGTGGTGCGCCGGGGACTTCCGCGCTGGCCGTGCAGATTTGTCGGCCGCGCTTTTTACTAGAGTCCCTGGCTTTTGCGGCCTAGTTCCGTTTCGTTCCCGCCCCCAGGCCTGCCAGTCAGGGGAAGGGCGGGACGCTATACAGAAAGTCAGCGCCGAGGGCTGGAATCTGCTTTACATACTCCAGCCCTCACATTGAGCACAGTGGGAAGCCAGTTTCCCGCACTTTGTCTGAGGCACGCCCACGGCCCGCCCCTCTTCACAGAACGCCGGCAGCCATTCCTGTGTGCAGGCTGAGCTGGAAAGGGGAGACAAGTTCTGGGAGACCCAGGCACGGGATTCTGGCGACTACACACCCGCTTTTAGCGGGCGGTAAGCGGCACCTCCGGTGCTGACCCCACTAGTGAAAGTGTTCATTTGTATTTTTATGCTTGCATGCTATCATTGCACTGTACGGGCGCTGGTGATTCTTGGCTATATACCCTCCTGGATTGCTCTGTGGAGAATACAGCATGTCGTCCGCAAAAAACAGGGGTGCCAAGGCACAGGCTTTTTATGCTGCTTGCACCGCTTGTGAGGCTGTTCTACCGGCAGGTTCCACTGACCCCCATTGTGTGCAGTGTTCGGTCCCTGTGCTCCCTGCTCGGCCGGGGCCTCTGCTAGAGGTGACCCAGAGAGATCCACCTGTGAATACTGTCCAGGTGACGGGGACAGAGTTTGCAATTTTTGCGGATAGATTATCTGTGACTATGTCTCAGATTCTAGAAACTTGCAGTCTAGACCAGTAACTCAGACCATGGGCACTGTTGATTCATTGCTCCCTGGCCCCCCTCAGTTGGAACAGCTCCGGGGGTGTCCCACGCATCCCAGGGTGATGGCTCTGACACGGACGACAGTCCCAGACAGCCTAAGCGAGCTCGCTATGAGCGGCCCTCTACTTCATCTCACTGGTCAGGGTCCCAGCAGGAGGACTCTCTGGGTGATGAGCCGGAGGTAGCTGATCAGGATTCTGATCCTGAGACCGCTCTCAATCTGGATACTCCTGATGGTGACGCCATTGTGAACGATCTTATCGCGTCCATCAATAAAATGTTGGATTTTTCTCCCCCAGCTCCTCAAGTGGAGGAGTCAGCTTCACAGCAGGAGAGATTCCATTTCAGATTTCCCAAGCGGAAATTAAGTACTTTTCTGGACCATTCTGTCTTTAGAGAGTCAGTCCAGAAACACCACGCTTATCCAGATAAGCGTTTCTCCAAACGGCTTAAGGATACACGTTATCCCTTTCCTCCTGACGTGGTCAAGAGCTGGACCCAGTGTCCCAAGGTGGATCCCCCTATCTCCAGGCTTGCGGCTAGATCCATAGTTGCAGTGGAGGATGGGGCTGCACTTAAAGATGCCACTGACAGACAGATGGAGCTCTGGTTGAAATCCATCTATGAGGCTATCGGCGCGTCGTTTGCTCCTGCATTCGCAGCCGTATGGGCACTCCAAGCTATTTCAGCTGGTCTTGCACAGATTGACACGGTCACACGTACATCTGTTCCGCAGGTGGCATCCTTAACCTCTCAAATGTCTGCATTTGCGTCTTACGCGATTAATGCTGTCCTGGACTCTACGAGCCGTACGGCAGTGGCATCTGCTAACTCCGTGGTTTTACGCAGAGCCTTGTGGTTAAGGGAATGGAAAGCAGATTCTGCTTCCAAAAAATGCTTAACCAATTTGCCATTTTCTGGTGACCGGCTGTTTGGTGAGCGCTTGGATGAAATCATTAAACAGTCCAAGGGTAAGGATTCATCCTTACCTCAGCCCAGACAAAACAAACCCCAACAGAGGAGGGGACAGTCGGGGTTTCGGTCCTTTCGAGGTTCGGGCAGGTCCCAATTCTCCTCGTCCAAAAGGACTCAAAAGGATCAGAGGAGTTCAGATTCTTGGCGGGCTCAGTCACGCCCAAAAAAGACAGCCGGAAGACCCGCTACCAAGGCGGCTTCCTCATGACTTCCGGCCTCCTCCCTCCGCATCCTCAGTCGGTGGCAGGCTCTCCCGCTTGGCGACATTTGGCTGCCACAGGTCCATGACCGTTGGGTGCGAGACATTCTGTCTCACGGGTACAGGATAGAGTTCAGTTCTCGTCCTCCAACTCGATTCTTCAGAACGTCTCCGCCCCCCGACCGAGCCGATGCTCTCCTGCAGGCGGTGTGCACTCTAAAGGCGGAAGGAGTGGTGATCCCTGTTCCTCTTCAAGAGCAAGGTCACGGTTTTTACTCCAATTTGTTTGTGGTACCAAAAAAGGACGGGTCTTTCCGTCCCGTTCGGGACCTAATACTTCTCAACAACCACGTGAGAACCAGACGGTTCCGGATGGAATCCCTCCGATCCGTCATCGCCGCAATGTCTCAAGGAGATTTCCTAGCATCGATAGACATCAAGGATGCTTATCTCCACGTACCGATTGCTCCAGAGCATCAGCGTTTTCTACGCTTCGTTATAGGAGACGAACACCTTCAGTTCGTAGCCCTGCCTTTTGGTCTGGCGACAGCCCCACGGGTCTTCACCACAGTCATGGCAGCTGTAGTTGCAGTCCTACACTCTCAGGGACACTCCGTGATCCCTTACTTAGACGATCTGCTGGTCAAGGCGCCTTCTCAAGAGGCATGCCAACACAGCCTGAACGTGGCGCTGGAGACCCTCCAGGGTTTCGGGGGGATCATCAACTTTTCCAAGTCGAATCTAACCCCGACCCAGTCGATAACATATCTTGGCATGGAGTTTCATACTCTCTCAGCGGTAGTGAAGCTTCCGCTTGTCAAATAGCGTTCATTGCAGACAGGGGTGCAATCTCTCCTTCAAGGTCAGTCACACCCCTTGAGACGACTCATGCACTTCCTAGGGAAGATGGTGGCAGCAATAGAGGCAGTCCCTTTCGCGCAGTTTCATCTGCGTCCACTACAATGGGACATTCTCCGCCAATGGGACGGGAGGTCGAGGTCCCTCGACAGCAACGTCTCTCTCTCTCAGGCGGCCAAGGATTCTCTTCGATGGTGGCTGCTTCCCACCTCATTGTCGAAAGGGAAATCCTTCCTACCCCCCTCCTGGGCGGTAGTGACGACAGATGCGAATCTGTCAGGGTGGGGAGCAGTCTTTCTCCACCACAGGGCTCAAGGTACGTGGACTCAGCAAGAGTCCACTCTTCAGATCAACGTTCTGGAGATCAGAGCAGTGTATCTTGCTCTACAAGCCTTCCAGCAGTGGCTGGAAGGCAAGCAGATCCGTATTCAGTCGGACAACTCCACAGCGGTGGCATACATCAACCACCAAGGAGGAATTCGCAGTCGGCAAGCCTTCCAGGAAGTCCGGCGGATTCTGACGTGGGTGGAAGACACGGCTTCCACCATATCCGCAGTTCACATCCCAGGCGTGGATAACTGGGAAGCAGATTTCCTCAGTCGCCAGGGTATGGACGCAGGGGAATGGTCTCTTCACCCGGACGTGTCTCAAGAGATCTGTCGCCGCTGGGGGATGCCGGACGTCCACCTAATGGCGTCTCGGCACAACAACAAGGTCCCAGTTGTCATGGCACGGTCTCACGATCACCGAGCTCTGGCGGCAGACGCCTTAGTTCAAGATTGGTCGCAGTTCCGGCTTCCTTATGTGTTTCCACCTCTGGCTCTGTTGCCCAGAGTGCTGCGCAAGATCAGGTCCGACTGCCGCCGCGCCATCCTCGTCGCACCAGACTGGCCAAGGAGGTCGTGGTACCCGGATCTGTGGCACCTCGCGGTAGGCCAACCGTGGGCACTACCAGACCGACCAGACTTGCTGTCTCAAGGGCCATTTTTCCATCAGAATTCTGCAGCCCTGAACCCGACTGTGTGGCCATTGAGTCCTGGATCCTAGCGGGTTCAGGATTGTCTCAAGAGGTCATTGCCACCATGAGACAGGCCAGAAAACCTACCTCCACCAAGATATACCACAGGACGTGGAAAATATTCTTGTCTTGGTGCTCTGCTCAGGGAGTCTCTCCCTGGCCATTTAGATTGCCTACTTTTCTTTCCTTCCTGCAATCCGGGTTGGAAAAAGGTTTGTCGCTCAGCTCCCTCAAGGGGCAAGTCTCAGCGCTATCTGTATTTTTTCAGAAGCGCCTAGCACGACTTCCTCAGGTACGCACGTTCCTGCAAGGGGTCTGTCATATCGTCCCTCCTTACAAGCGGCCGTTAGAGCCCTGGGATCGGAACAGGGTTCTAATTGTTCTTCAGAAGCCGCCTTTCGAGCCTATGAGGGATGTTTCCCTTTCTCGCCTTTCACAGAAAGTGGCCTTTCTAGTAGCGGTCACGTCTCTCCGGAGAGTGTCCGAGCTAGCAGCGCTGTCATGCAAATCTCCCTTCCTGGTGATTCACCAGGACAAGGTGGTTTTGCGCCCTATTCCGGAGTTTCTCCCTAAGGTGGTATCCCCGTTTCATCTTAATCAGGATATCTCCTTGCCTTCCTTGTGCCCTCATCCAGTTCATCAATGTGAAAAGGATTTGCATTTGTTGGATCTCGTGAGAGCGCTCAGGATCTACATTCCCGCACGGCGCCCCTGCGCCGCTCGGATGCACTCTTTGTCCTTGTCGCTGGTCAGCGCAAAGGGTCGCAAGCTTCCAAATCCACCCTAGCTCGGTGGATCAAGGAACCAATTCTTGAAGCCTACCGTTCTGCTGGGCTTCCGGTTCCCTCAGGGCTGAAGGCCCATTCTACCAGAGCCATGGGTGCGTCCTGGGCATTACAACACCAGGCTACGGCTCAGCAGGTGTGCCAGGCGACTACCTGGTCGAGTCTGCACACTTTTACCAAACACTATCAAGTGCATACCTACGCTTCGGCGGACGCCAGCCTAGGTAGACAAGCCCTTCAGGCGGCGACGGCCCACCTGTAGGGTAGGGCTGTTTTTACGGTCCTATCACGAGGGGTTATTATACCCACCCAGGGACTGCTTTTGGACGTCCCAATTGTCTGGGTCTCCCAATTAGGAGCGACAAAGAAGGGAATTTTGTTTACTTACCGTAAATTCCTTTTCTTCTAGCTCCAATTGGGAGACCCAGCACCCGCCCTGTTTGCTTAGGGATTTTTGTTTGTTCGGGTACACATGTTGTTCATGTTGAATGGTTTCGGTTCTCCGATGTTCCTTCGGATTGAATTTGTTCTTAAACCAGTTATTGGCTTTCCTCCTTCTTGCTTTGGCACTAAAACTGAGGAACCCGTGATCCCACGGGGGGTGTATAGGCAGAAGGGGAGGGGCCTTACACTTTTAAGTGTAATGCTTTGTGTGGCCTCCGGAGGCAGTAGCTATACACCCAATTGTCTGGGTCTCCCAATTGGAGCTAGAAGAAAAGGAATTTACGGTAAGTAAACAAAATTCCCTTCTTTATTTATAATTTATATTGTTACTATTAGTATTATTACTAATATTAATATATTTAATACTAAAACATGAGTAATACTAATAGTAACAATATAAATTATAAATAAAAATATAGTATCAATAATACTAATGCTATTAATGGTAATATAAATAATAATAAAAAAGTAAAGTAGAATAGAACATTATTTATTATTAATAATAATAATAATAATAATAATAATAATAAAAATAATGTTGTTCTATTTTACTTATTATTATTTATATTACTATTAATAGCATTCGTATTGATACTATTATATTTTTATTTATAATTTATATTGTTACTATTAGTATTACTAATGTTTTAGTATTAAATATATTAGTAATAATACTAATAGTAACTATAAATTATAAATATGTTAATATCAATATGAATACTATTAGTAATATAATATAATAATAATAATAATAATAATAATGGTAAAATAGAATAATATAATAAGAATAGAATAACATTATTTATTATTTTATATTACTATTAGTATTACTATGTTATTTATATTGTTACTATTAACATTAATAGTAATACTAATATTAATAATATTTTAATTACTAGTAGTATTACTAATATATTTTATTTATTTAATAATTTATATTGTTACTGTTAGTATTACTAATGTTATTTATATTGTTACTATTAATAGTATTACTAATATTAATGTTATTAGTGTTTATATAGTTACTATTAAGTGTTAATAATAATAATAATTATTATTATTATTTATTATTATTATTATACTCTTTTGAAGCCAGCTAAGTGTACGGTAATTCAGGTTTGCTGTGGACACGGTGCGGTTTTGGTGCAGATTTTGATGCAGCATGTTAATTTTACAGGTTTAGCAGCATTTTTTCACCCATCGACTTTCTTGATGGGCCCCAAAAAAACACACCAAAACTGAATCTGGTTTTGATGCGTTTTTTTTTGCCACAGCGTGCAGAAAATTTCTTCATGTTGCCTAACGGAGCCAATTCCTTTTTAGAAATGACCCAATCGGTAGTTCTGATGCCTTAGTGCCTCTTCATTACACAAGAAGTTGATTCTGGTGGACAGAAAACGCTTATCCTTCTTATTGGAATATCCCTTTAAGACTGGCGCTGATACAGATTTCTAAAACCTCTTCATATCTTTGTTATTAAAGATCGGCAATGAGCGGGCGATCCTATCGAATGAACATGGATCCTACCGGTACACGCAGTTCCTGACCGGTCTGGGGAAGTTGATCGAGTTGAAGGACACTCAACCGGATAAGATATTTCTTGGTGGATTGGATGGACAAGGTGGAGATGACGGGCAGTTCACGTACTGCTGGCATGATGACATCATGCAAGGTACGGGGACAGGTCTTGACCCAATCCAGTTGCAATCCCATGTGGGGCTTCTTCGTTGTGAATACTATTACTCTGAGCTGACGTATAGAGTTATGAAACAGAATGGCCACCTGTCCAGCATGTAATACTACACTTCACCTGTAGTGGCCGCTGCCACAGTCTCAGACTTTCTGGAGCAGAACCTTGAGCAAGGGGCGTAACGGCCATGGTCGCAGAGATATCCACTGCAACCGGGGCTACAGGAGACCCGCCTGCTCCAGCCACTGATTCAGATAGATGTGTGTCCGAGGCCACACATCCAGATGAAATACATTGCAGCGTAGAGACCCGTCGGGTTCCTGCGCTGCGATGTGCTGGCTGCCAGTTTAAGTCCATGAATATTCATTGCACCCCAACGCTCACATTCCTGAGCATGGGGAGCAGAGAATAAACAGACAGCTGCTGGTGCTGTAAGTTGGCGCATATGACACGGACTTAATGCGCTACGCCGCTTACATACTGGTCAGTTGCCGGCATCGCAGGAGGACGCCAAGGGGAGCGCATGGTAGTGGAGTACAGTGTTTTTTTTTTTTTTATTTTTAACTGTGTAGGGGGCTGTATGCGCAGGATGAGGGGGCTGTATGCGCAGGATGAGGGGGCTGTATGCGCAGGATGAGGGGGCTGTATGCGCAGGATGAGGGGGCTGTATGCGCAGGATGAGGGGGCTGTATGCGCAGGATGAGGGGGCTGTATGCACAGGATGAGGGGGCTGTATGCACAGGATGAGGAGGCAATTACTACACAAAGGAAGGGGGGCAACTTGTATGTCTTTATAGGATTTAGAATGCTACAATGGCCCATATATTTGACGAACGTGTGGGGGGGGGGCCCAGGCTCAAACTCTGAATGGGGGCCCATCAGACTCTAGTTACGGCACTGCCTTGAGCGATCAGCTGATCAAGATGTCGTCTTCCTGCGATTTCCCCTTTTAACCTTCTCCTTCTATCTCTAGTCATATTCCAGATCACTACATTCATGCCAAACAATGAGATCGACCCTTACCGCTGCAACAAGAAGCGACACGTGGGCAACAACTTTGTGAATATAGTGTACAACGACTCGGGAGAGTTTTATAAACTGGGGACGCTCAAGGTACGCCACTTTCTTCTTTTTTTTTTTTTTTTTCTTTTTTCTTTCTGCCCGATCACTTTACCTATATAGGTGATGGAATGTTGATCTCATCCCTTCTCTATAGGGTCAGTTCAACTTTGTGGACGTGAACATTCAGCCCTTGGACTGCGACAGCAACTTAGTGACGTTACAGTGTCGGAAAGGTGAAGTTTTCTGGGATCTTTTATTTTAATTTTTTTTATGGCTTTCCCATTGTAAGTATGGGCTAGCTGCATGGGCTCTGTTAAGTGGGACCTAGCGCCTTATATTGGCCGGTGAACCACCGCCCTGCTGTGCACCACAACACGTCCAAGTCAATGGTGCCTTGTTACAAATTATAGATATGGGCGAGGGTCCTAGAAAGAAGACCACCAGTTATGACTACGCAATATGCCATCAATGCATATGGTGAGAAAAGCTCATAGATGAGCAGCAGGTCTGTGCATAAATATTCTATCTGCACTTACTCTCCTCCACTATGGGAATTTTGAGATTTCTTTATTTTACTCATATGTAGCGTCATCATCACTTGTATGTAGCGCCATCGCTTTACAGTTGTCATCACTTATTTGTAGCGCCATCGCTTTAGTCGTCATCATCACTTATATGTAGCGCCATCGCTTTACAGTTGTCAGCATCACTTGTATGTAGCGCCATCGCTTTAGTCGTCAGCATCACTTGTATGTAGCGCCATCGCTTTAGTCGTCAGCATCACTTGTATGTAGCGCCATCGCTTTAGTCGTCAGCATCACTTGTATGTGGCGCCATCGCTTTAGTCGTCAGCATCACTTGTATGTAGCGCCATCGCTTTAGTCGTCAGCATCACTTGTATGTAGCGCCATCGCTTTAGTCGTCAGCATCACTTGTATGTAGCGCCATCGCTTTAGTCATCATCATCACTTGTATGTAGCGCCATCGCTTTACAGTCGTCAGCATCACTTGTATGTAGTGCCATCGCTTTACAGTATGCATCACTGTCCACATTGCGTCTAACAATCTTTTCTTATTATTTATTTTTTTTTTTGTAGACATGGAAGGACTTGTTGATATTTCTGTGGCTAAGATTGTGTCTGATAAAAACTTACCATTCCTTGCCCGCCAGATGGCGCTGCACTCAAACGTGAGAATTATTTTTTTTTTATTTTTTCAGGGGCTCGAGTGTTTAATATTATTGTGTGATCAATTTTTTTTCTCTTTTTGGGTTTTAGATGGCTTCACAGGTTCATCACAGTAGATCAAATCCCACAGACATTTACCCTTCTAAGTGGATTGCCAGATTGAGGCATATTAAGAAAATGAGACCAAAGGTAAAGTGTTTTGGTTTTTTTTGGACTTCGATTCTTAAAATCTTCAACCACATGATTTCATAACATATCATTATAGGGGGTCGGAGCTTTCTTCCCATCACACAACTTGCATAGAGCCACATGATAAAAATACTTTGCCCGCAGTCACCAGTAGAGGGAGCTCCCTTGCATACAGACTTGCTGTAGATGATTAAGCTCCCTCTAGTGTTGTAGTGGTGAACTGCAGGCAACCAGAATTTTATTAAAGGGACTCTGTTTGCTTGAACAGTCATTCTGTGCCAAGTACAGGTGCTTGTGTATCATGGCGAGGCCAAATATTTAAATACCTTCCCAGCTGCCTGTATACACTCTCTCCAGCCTCCTCTTCTATTGGCTCTCACTTCATAGAGCCAGAGAAGTGTGGAGATAGATGGATTTTTAAACTTTTATGGGTTGTTTTTTTGTTTTTTTTTGGTTTTTTTTGGGAGGGGCAGAGGGGTTGTTTTGTGTCCTCCTTGGGTGACTTTTTTAATCTGTGACTGTCTGATCACTTGTGATATACACTCTGCTTCAGAGGAGGATGAAGAGGGCAGGCATGGAGCCCCTCTGCTGCCATGAAAAACCCATTAGCACAATGCACTCATTCCATCGGGGGTCAATGGGAAACCTTAGCGGTATTTAAATTTAACAGCAATGGGAACCAGCTCTGGTCGCTGCAGTTTGAGGCATGTGCCGGCTGTATAGCACAGCTGGCAATTGCAAGGCATGGTGGTGCTTGCTTGGCTCCTGACCCTACTCCATGCATAGGGACCTGATGTAATAAACTAGAACATCCTATGATTTAAAGGGTTTAAGTGCAAATAAAGCTTTAAGTTAATGGCATAGCTGTTTTGGATAGGATAAAGCAGGATTACCAAGCACAGACATTAAAAAAAAAAAATACAAGGTTGTGTAGTAAGGATCAATGACGAGGCAGCAGCACTCACCAAAGCGACATGGTCCCTTTAAACAGCGGTCAGTGTAAAGTATTGGTATGATATTGATTCAAAGGGGCAAAATGACAACTGTTTTTTTATTTTCAGTTGATATCATTTTTTTTTTTCTTCTAGATTCATGAGGAGCTGTTAGAAATTACCGCAAACATGCCTTACCCCATGAATGCTCTCACCAGACCGTCCCCGCAGAGCTCCCCATCTGCCAATGGCACTTTCGAAACTGGACAGCGAACCCGGCTCATATCGGCTGTGGACGATTTCACAGAATTTTCCTAAAATCCCCAGGGGCACGTCTGGACTAAGCGAATGGTACGTCGTACAGACCTGAAGCACGGAGGGGCACGAGGGGTCCCTGCCTAAAAGCACAGACTACTACACCAAACACTAGATTCTTTGCAGCCTCCGGACATTTTAAGAGACTCGAATTTAACTTATTTTCACTATTGGAATAATTTATTAAAGACTTCACAGCCCTGACCCCCCCACCCCCCCCCACCCCCGACCACCACCCACCTACCCACCCACCACCCACCTATCCCCTCTGAAATGTGATCAGTACCAAATACCCAGTAATGGATCACGGGAACCACATCAGGAAGATGGACATACGGGACGATTGTTTCTTCTTCTTCTGTTTGTTTGTTTTTGTTTTTTTGTTTTTTGTTTTTTTTTCAGGTTTTTTGTTTTTCTGCACAATTACAAATAAAGAAAAAGAAAATGTAAAATTCTGGGCTGTAATTTTTACATTGCGTGTGACCTTCTGAACACTGCTGTGCAGGGGGCAGCCCGTGGGGTGGGTCATGTACCACCTCCTTTTCTCTGACGCCTCATTGGGGGACGCAGGACCATGGGTGTTATGCTGCCTATCCATAGGAGGACACTAAGTAGATGCAAAAGCATAGCTCCTCCTCTGCAGTATACACCCCCTGGCCGGGCCAGGTAACCCCAGTTTTAGCTTAGTGTCTGTAGGAGGCACTTCCTTTCAAGGTTTGTTATTTTTTGAGGGCGACTGTTTTCCTTTTGGTACCGATCTCCCACTACCATCAACGGGTGGGAACGTGGAGTGTCGCCTCCTCGTACCCCCTCCTGCGACGCTGGATCCTGGGCTGGACGGACAACGATTTTCCAAAGCCCAGGGTAGAGGCCTGTGCTCCTATAGCCCAATTCCTCAGCCCCTCTTTGCAGGCTCTGAGTTGAATATGGCACCGGTGTGACCGGACACAGCAAGCTGACTCTGCTATTTTCACTGCCTGGACTGAAGCAGTGTTTTAAGGTGAGATCCCCCCTGACTGGTTTCCTAGACAAAGGGAGAAAAGACGCTGCAGGGAAGGCTCCCAGGACATTTACAGTATTTATTATGAGAAAGTCCCTTGCTGAGTGCAAGGAGGAGAGCCCCAGGGATCCTGAACACAGTGTTTAATTTCTTTGTCGCTCCATTGGGAGACCCAGACAATTGGGTGTATACGCTATGCCTCCGGAGGCCACACAAAGTATTACACTAAAAGTGTAACGCCCCTCCCCTTCTGCTTATACACCCCCGTGCACACGGGCTCATCAGTTTTTATGCTTTGTGCAAAGGAGGCAGACATCCACGCATAGCTCCACAGCTTGGTCAGCAGCAGCTGCTGACTAGGTCGGATGGAAGAAAAGAGGGCCCATAATAGGGCCCCCAGCATGCTCCCTTCTCACCCCACTTTGTCGGCGGTGTTGTTAAGGTTGAGGTGCCCATTGCGGGTACACAGGCAGGAGCCACATGCTGTTTTCCTTCCCTATCCCTTAATGGGCTCTGGGTGAAGTGGGTTCCGGATCGGTCTCCAGGCACTGGGACCGTGCTCCCTCCGCAGCCCCTGGGAATCTGCAGGATAGGAGCTGGATATCGTCAGGGACAAAGCCCTGCTACTATGAGGTACTCTGTGTCTCCGTGGGGACCGCGCATGGAGCGCTGGTCCCATACACATTACAGCACTGCTGGGTGTGTTAGTGCGCCGGGCATGGAGCGCTTGTGCCAGACACTTTCCATCTCTGCTGGGTGTGTTAGTGCGCCGGACATGGAGCGTTAGTGCCAAACACTTTCCAGCACTGCTGGAGGTGTTAGTGCGCCGGGGGACTACGCGCGGCCGCACTTATAACTTTAGTCCCCGGCTTCTGCAGCCTAGTGTCGTTCTTTCCCGCCCACAGGCCTGCCAGTCAGGGGAGGGGCGGGACGCTGCACGGATCGTCAGCGGAGGGCTGGAGCATACATTAGTATCCTCCTCCCTCCTCACTCAGTACAGTGGGGCACTGGATTCCCGCACTTTTCTTGGGCACGCCCACGGTCTCCTCCTCCTCACAGAACGCCGGCAGCCATTCCTGTCAGCGATTCAGACGCTGAGGAGGAGAGGCAACACAGGGAGACCCAGGCAGGGAATCTGGCGACCACACAACCGCTCTGAGCGGTCGGTAAGCAGCATGAGTACCGATATATATATATATATATATATATATATATATATATAATATATATATATTGCTTTTAGGCTATACATTGCACTGTACGGTCGCTCTGTTGATTTTTGGCTATATACCCTCCTGGTTGTTCTCAGAGGAGACAACATGTCATCTGCAAAAAGCAAGGGTGCCACAGCACAGACGTATTTTGCAACCTGTACCTCATGTACAGCTGTACTACCGGCAGGGTCCACTGACCCTCATTGTGTGCAATGCTCGGCCCCGGTGGCGCTTACTCAGCCGGAGCCTCTGCTACTGGTGGCCCAGGTGGATCCACCTGCTACCACTGTCCAGGTGACAGGGACGGAGTTTGCAGCCTTTGCTGACAAGCTGCCTGACACTATGGATAAATGGTCTGCTAAAATACTGGAAGCTTTGCAGTCCAGACCGGTGATTCAGGCCCCGGGCTCTATCCAATCCTTGACCCCTGGTCCCCCTCAATTAGAACAGCAATGTGCCCCGGGGGGTAACCCACAGGTCCCAGGGCGAGGTCTCTGACACGGACCGCAGTCCCAGGCCGCCCAAGCAAGGAAATTCCCTCCACTTCATCACACTGTTCAGGGTCCCAGCAGGGGGACTCTCTGGAGGATGAAGCGGAGGTCTCAGATCAGGATTCTGATACTGAAGCCGCTCTCAACCTAGATACACCTGAAGGTGACGCCATAGTGAATGACCTTATAGCGACCATCAATCAGGTGTTGGATATTTCTCCCCCAGCTCCCCCAATTGAGGAGTCTGCTTCTCAGGAGAAATTCCGTTTCAGGTTTCCAAAGCGTACATTAAATATGTTTCTGGATCACTCTGACTTCAGAGAGGCAATCCAGAAAAACCGAGACTGTCCAGACAAGCGTTTTTCCAAGCGCCTTAAGGACACACGTTATCCCTTCCCCCCCGAGGTTGTCAAGGGCTGGACTCAGTGTCCTAAGGTGGATCCCCCAATCTCCAGACTGGCGGCTAGATCCATAGTTGCAGTGGAAGACGGGGCTTCACTCAAAGATGCCACTGACAGACAGATGGAACTATGGTTGAAATCCATCTATGAAGCTATCGGCGCGTCTTTTGCTCCAGCATTCGCAGCCGTATGGGCACTCCAAGCTATCTCAGCTTGTCAGGCGCAGATTCATGCGGTAACACGTACATCTGCCCCACAAGTGGTGTCCTTAACCAATCAGGCGTCGGCGTTTGCGTCCTACGCCATTAATGCTATCCTTGACTCTGCGAGCCGTACGGCGGTGGCATCCGCCAACTCGGTGGTACTCCGCAGGGCCATGTGGCTACGTGAATGGAAGGCAGACTCTGCTTCCAAAAAGTTCTTAACCGGTTTGCCATTGGCTGGCGACCGCTTGTTTGGTGAGCGATTGGATGAAATCATTAAACAATCCAAGGGAAAGGATTCATCCTTACCCCAGTCCAAACCAAACAGACCTCAACCACGGAAGGTACAATCGAGGTTTCGGTCCTTTCGGACCGCGGGCAGATCTCAATTTTCCTCGTCCAAAAGGCCTCAGAAAGATCAGAGGAACTCAGATGCATGGCGGTCTAAGTCACGTCCTAAAAAGACCGCCGGAGGCACCGCTCCCAAAGCAGCCTCCTCATGACTTTCGGCCTCTTCAAACCGCATCCTCGGTCGGTGGCAGGCTCTCCCGCTTTTGCGACACCTGGCTGCCACAAGTAAAAGACCGATGGGTGAGAGACATTCTATCTCACGGTTACAGGATAGAGTTCAACTCTCGTCCTCCGACTCGTTTCTTCAGAACATCTCCGCCCCCCGACAGAGCCGAGGCTCTTATGCAGGCGGTGGGCACCCTGAAGGCGGAAGGAGTGGTGATCCCGGTTCCTCTTCAGCAACGGGGTCACGGTTTTTACTCCAACTTGTTCGTGGTGCCAAAAAAGGACGGATCCTTCCGTCCCGTTCTGGACCTAAAGCTGCTCAACAAGCATGTGAAAACCAGGCGGTTCCGGATGGAATCGCTTCGCTCCGTCATCGCCTCCATGTCCCAAGGAGATTTCCTGGCATCAATAGACATCAAAGATGCTTATCTCCACGTACCGATTGCGCCAGAGCATCAGCGCTTCCTGCGCTTCGCCATAGGGGACGAACACCTTCAGTTCGTGGCACTACCTTTTGGCCTGGCAACAGCCCCACGGGTCTTCACCAAGGTCATGGCAACAGTGGTGGCAATCCTACACTCTCAGGGACACTCGGTGATCCCTTACTTAGACGATCTACTTGTCAAGGCACCCTCTCAAGGGGCATGCCAACACAACCTGAACATTGCTCTGGAAACTCTCCAGAGTTTCGGGTGGATCATCAATTTTCCAAAGTCAAATCTGACACCGGCCCAATCAGTAACATATCTTGGCATGGAGTTTCATACTCTCTCAGCGATAGTGAAGCTTCCGCTGACCAAACAGCGTTCACTACAGACAGGGGTGCAATCTCTCCTTCATGGTCAGTCACACCCCCTGAGGCGCCTCATGCACTTCCTAGGGAAGATGGTGGCAGCAATGGAGGCAGTTCCTTTTGCGCAGTTTCATCTGCGCCCACTTCAATGGGACATTCTCCGCAAATGGGACAGGAACTCGACGTCCCTCGACAGGAACGTCTCCCTTTCTCGGGCAGCCAAAGCGTCCCTTCAGTGGTGGCTTCTTCCCACTTCTCTGTCAAAGGGGAAATCCTTCCTGCCCCCATCCTGGGCTGTGGTCACGACGGACGCGAGCCTGTCAGGGTGGGGAGCGGTCTTTCTCCACCACAGGGCTCAGGGGACTTGGACTCAGACAGAGTCCTCCCTTCAGAGCAATGTTCTGGAGATAAGGGCAGTATATCTTGCCCTAAAGGCGTTCCAGCCGTGGCTGGAAGGCAAACAGATCCGAATTCAGTCGGACAACTCCACAGCGGTGGCATACATCAACCACCAAGGCGGGACACGCAGTCGGCAAGCCTTCCAGGAGGTCCGGCGGATTCTGCTATGGGTGGAAGCCACAGCCTCCACCATATCCGCAGTTCACATCCCGGGCATAGAAAACTGGGAAGCAGATTTTCTCAGTCGCCAGGGCATGGACACAGGGGAATGGTCCCTTCACCCGGACGTGTTTCAGGAGATCTGTTGCCGCTGGGGCATGCCGGACGTCGACCTAATGGCGTCCCGGCACAACAACAAGGTCCCGAGATCAGAGCTCTGGCGGCAGACGCCTTAGTTCAGGATTGGTCGCAGTTTCAACTCCCTTATGTGTTTCCTCCTCTGGCACTGTTGCCCAGAGTGTTACGCAAGATCAGGGCCGACTGCCGTCGCGCCATCCTGGTCGCTCCAGACTGGCCGAGGAGGTCGTGGTACCCGGATCTGTGGCATCTCACGGTCGGCCAACCGTGGGCACTCCCAGACCGACCAGACTTGCTCTCTCAAGGGCCGTTTTTCCATCTGAATTCTGCGGCCCTGAACCTGACTGTGTGGCCATTGAGTCCTGGATTTTAGCGTCTTCAGGATTATCTCAAGAGGTCATTGCCACCATGAGACAGGCTAGGAAACCAACGTCCGCCAAGATCTACCACAGGACGTGGAAAATTTTCCTGTCGTGGTGCTCTGCTCAGGGCGTTTCTCCCTGGCCGTTTACCTTGCCCACTTTTCTGTCCTTTCTTCAATCCGGATTAGAAAAGGGTTTGTCACTAGGCTCCCTTAAGGGACAAGTGTCACAAACCACCGGGGGGGTCACTCAGAAATCCCCCGCGCTGGCTACCAGTACGTCACAATCGGGGGGGTACCAAGTGGGGGTCACCCCTACTTTATACCTCCCGACCGACAGACAGAGCACGTGACGCGCTCTCTAGCGCCCCTCTTATAGTCAGGCCAATTATGAAATTGCCCGACAATAAGCAAGGAGGCCGCTATACTACTTATGCCGATTATTGAAGGGTCCCCGGTGAGAGTAGGGTATATATTCCCCCGACCTCCGCGGGCGGAATATATAATATCTTCCCGAATCTCACTGGCCTCCCCACAATAATCCTTGGCACAACTCGCTGCCACCAACCGCTTCACGGTAACTATTAGCCGAACACACAGACGTGGGATTCAAGATCGAGATAACAGAACAGCCCAAGATTAATTATATAATTTAATCGCCTAAAGCACACTAGAAACTACAATATATACAATAGGGAATCTACAGAATATACAGTTATGTCAGAGTACAGTTACAAGCAAAGCATGGGTTACAAACAGGCATACACAGTTCCAGCAGTTACCTTGTTGTGTCTGGCCACAGGGGGGCGCTGTACCCAGGTTTCTAGGATCCTTCCCACAGATGTTTCCTACACGTGCCCCCAGCGAAAAGAACACTGGAAAATGGCCGAAGTAGGGTTATCAACCTGGGCAAATCCAGGTCCCCTCCTACCTTAGTGACCTCACGGGGAAGCACTGCCACTCCCCCTGCATGGATCAGAATTATCCAGAAAAGGGGATTGTGGCCATAACTTTGCCTGGGAGCGTCGTAGACGGACGTCAACGCTCTCATTGTGACAGTTATGAATTTAGCTACAGAACGAGGGGACTCATGACCTGTCTGCCAGTTCCCCATTGGCTGATATCACGCCTGGGGCATTTCCCAATGTCCTGCTCCCATAAAAAGGGTGTGCTAGCATCGTCTGCATGCGGAGACACCATTTTTATGGTTGCCATATTTATCGGAAATATGGCTTGCGAGATATGAACCATTTTTTACTGGAGTCGTTCTGTCTGGCTACTTCCATAGCCTTGCTAACTAGCTAGCAGCCCCCACTACAGGGTCACGGCAGGGAGTCATCCTGTGTCCATTGTTCTCACATCACCTAATTTCCATATCACAGGACATGGCCCTGGGGCCTTCACAGATGCTGGACATCTGAGGACAAGAAGGGGGGGGGGCACTGCCAGGGAGTGATGAGAGCGATTATGACTCCCAGTCATAATTCCTCTTCATATCCCAGGATTTGCCTCACACCTCCCCCCTTTTGAGGGCGCTAGGGGGCAGCACACTCCGGTGTTCCCCCGTGCGCCCGTCCGCGACCTCTCCTTGTCGGGACAGCCCGTCTGCGTTACCGTGGTCACGGCCCCTTTTGTGGCGAATGGTGAAGTTGTATTGCTGGAGCGCAAGGCTCCATCGCAACAATCGCCCATTCGTCCCAGAGACGGTGTGCAACCAGCTGAGGGGATTGTGGTCCGTCTCCACGATGAAGTGGCGCCCGTATAGATAGGGTTGCAGACGCTGCAGGGCCCACACTATGGCCAGGCACTCCTTCTCCATCGTGGAATAGGCAACTTCCCTTGGTAACAGCTTCCTGCTCAGGTACAAGACTGGGTGCTCTTGGCTCGCAGAGTCCACCTGGCTGAGCACCGCACCGAGGCCGAAGTCACTGGCGTCGGTCTGTACTACAAACGGCCGCGTGAAGTCGGCTGCCTGTAGCACGGGCGGGCTGGACAGGGCGTCCTTTAGGGCCCGGAAGGCTGTCTCGCAGTCCATTGTCCAATCGACTGCAGAGGGCAGCTTCTTCTTGGTGAGGTCCGTCAAGGGCTTTGCCAGGCTACTATAGCATGGAACAAACCTCCTATAGTACCCAGCGGTCCCCAAGAAGGACATCACCTGCTTCTTGGTCCTGGGGGTGGGCCAGGATGCGATGGCTTCCACTTTCTCAGGCTCGGGCTTCAGTGTTCTCCCACCTACCCGGTGACCGAGGTACTGGACCTCGCTCATGGCCAGCTGACACTTTCCCGGCTTGATGGTGTCGTAGCCCTGATCTGCCTCAGCAGGCAAGTCCCCAAGGATATCCAGGGCCTTACCCCTTAAACGGGGGGTCAGGTATTTGGCCCACTGGTCCTTGTTCAGATGGTGCTGCAAGCAAGTCCGTTCAAAAGCAGTCAAGAAAGAGTCCAAGTCTCCATCCTTCTCCAGCACTGGGAAGTCCTCAACACGGACCTTTGGAAGTTTGGTGTCTTGAAGGTCACGTGCGGCTGATGAGGGCCGGAGCTGAGCTAGCTGCAGCTGGTAGTCACGCTCTGCCTGGCGCTCTTCACGCGCTGCCTGCCGCTCCGCAGCCTCAGCCTCACGCGCTGCTTGCCGCTCTGCCTGCCGCTCCGCAGCCTCAGCCTCACACGCTGCCCTGCGCTCTGCCAGGAGTGCCTGGTAGCCCTCCCGGTCTCCAGCCTGGAGTAGGGCCATAGCCATTTGAAGAAGGCTATCCGAGCCTCCCAGGCTCGGTGGAATGGCACGTGGTGATCTGCGGCCCGCTGCGGAGCCTGGTGGTTCACTGTCCATTGCAGAGCGGAGGGCTGGCATCTGGCTCGTTGAGGACCCTTGGGTGAGCTGCTCCTCATCTTGTCCATAATTGCCAGCTTGTGCGCTGTCCTCTGCAGAACGGTTTTCTGGCGTCGAGCTCCTGGAGGACTCGTGGGCAACCTCCTCATCGTCTCTGGCCTGAGCATCGGCCATTCCTTTGGCTTTGCTCCTGGTGCTATCAGCCATTGTTGCAGACTTTGGTCACTGACACAGAACTGACACCTGATGCCTCCACACACCTTACAGTATCTGCACTCTGACACTCTAGTGTTGAGCTGGTCTGAAGACCCCAGCAGCCACAGCTGCTGCAGGCAGTCTTTAGTGTCTGGGAGTATGGGTCTCACACTCACACACACTATTATCTCGATCCCACCGCTATGCCACCAATATGTCACAAACCACCGGGGGGGTCACTCAGAAATCCCCCGCGCTGGCTACCAGTACGTCACAATCGGGGGGTACCAAGTGGGGGTCACCCCTACTTTATACCTCCCGACCGACAGACAGAGCACGTGACGCGCTCTCTAGCGCCCCTCTTATAGTCAGGCCAATTATGGAATTGCCCGACAATAAGCAAGGAGGCCGCTATACTACTTATGCCGATTATTGAAGGGTCCCCGGTGAGAGTAGGGTATATATTCCCCCGACCTCCGCGGGCGGAATATATAATATCTTCCCGAATCTCACTGGCCTCCCCACAATAATCCTTGGCACAACTCGCTGCCACCAACCGCTTCACGGTAACTATTAGCCGAACACACAGACGTGGGATTCAAGATCGAGATAACAGAACAGCCCAAGATTAATTATATAATTTAATCGCCTAAAGCACACTAGAAACTACAATATATACAATAGGGAATCTACAGAATATACAGTTATGTCAGAGTACAGTTACAATCAAAGCATGGGTTACAAACAGGCATACACAGTTCCAGCAGTTACCTTGTTGTGTCTGGCCACAGGGGGGCGCTGTACCCAGGTTTCTAGGATCCTTCCCACAGATGTTTCCTACACGTGCCCCCAGCGAAAAGAACACTGGAAAATGGCCGAAGTAGGGTTATCAACCTGGGCAAATCCAGGTCCCCTCCTACCTTAGTGACCTCACGGGGAAGCACTGCCACTCCCCCTGCATGGATCAGAATTATCCAGAAAAGGGGATTGTGGCCATAACTTTGCCTGGGAGCGTCGTAGACGGACGTCAACGCTCTCATTGTGACAGTTATGAATTTAGCTACAGAACGAGGGGACTCATGACCTGTCTGCCAGTTCCCCATTGGCTGATATCACGCCTGGGGCATTTCCCAATGTCCTGCTCCCATAAAAAGGGTGTGCTAGCATCGTCTGCATGCGGAGACACCATTTTTATGGTTGCCATATTTATCGGAAATATGGCTTGCGAGATATGAACCATTTTTTACTGGAGTCGTTCTGTCTGGCTACTTCCATAGCCTTGCTAACTAGCTAGCAGCCCCCACTACAGGGTCACGGCAGGGAGTCATCCTGTGTCCATTGTTCTCACATCACCTAATTTCCATATTACAGGACATGGCCCTGGGGCCTTCACAGATGCTGGACATCTGAGGACAAGAAGGGGGGGGGGCACTGCCAGGGAGTGATGAGAGCGATTATGACTCCCAGTCATAATTCCTCTTCATATCCCAGGATTTGCCTCACAACAAGTCTCTGCGCTCTCTGTCTTTTTTCAGAAGCGCCTAGCCAGACTTCCACAGGTACGCACGTTCCTGCAGGGGGTTTGTCACATCGTACCTCCTTACAGGCGTCCGTTAGAACCCTGGGATCTGAACAGGGTGCTGATGGCTCTTCAGAAGCCACCGTTCGAGCCAATGAGGGATATCTCTCTCTCGCGCCTTTCACAGAAGGTGGCCTTCCTAGTGGCAGTCACATCACTTCGGAGAGTGTCTGAGCTAGCAGCGCTGTCATGCAAAGCCCCCTTCCTGGTGTTTCACCAGGACAAGGTGGTTCTGCGTCCGGTTCCGGAATTTCTCCCTAAGGTGGTATCCCCCTTTCATCTCAATCAGGATATCTCCTTACCCTCTTTTTGTCCTCATCCAGTTCACCAATGTGAAAAGGATTTGCACTTGTTAGATCTGGTGAGAGCACTCAGATTCTACATTTCTCGTACGGCGCCCCTGCGCCGCTCGGATGCACTCTTTGTCCTTGTCGCTGGCCAGCGTAAAGGGACACAAGCTTCCAAATCAACCCTGGCTCGGTGGATCAAGGAACCAATTCTCGAGGCTTATCGTTCCTCCGGGCTTCCGGTTCCTTCAGGGCTGAAGGCCCATTCTACCAGGGCCGTGGGAGCGTCCTGGGCTTTGCGGCACCAGGCTACGGCTCAGCAGGTGTGTCAGGCGGCTACCTGGTCGAGCCTGCACACTTTCACGAAACACTATCAGGTGCATACCTATGCTTCGGCAGATGCCAGCCTAGGTAGGCGAGTCCTTCAGGCGGCGGTTGCCCACCTGTAGGACGGAGCCGGTTGCGGCTCTATTATGAGGTATTATTTACCCACCCAGGGACTGCTTTTGGACGTCCCAATTGTCTGGGTCTCCCAATGGAGCGACAAAGAAGAAGGGAATTTTGTTTACTTACCGTAAATTCTTTTTCTTCTAGCTCCAATTGGGAGACCCAGCACCCGCCCCTGTTTTTTGTGTACACATGTTGTTCATGTTGAATGGTTTCAGTTCTCCGATATTCCTTCGGATTGAATTTACTTTAAACCAATTATAATTTTTTCCTCCTTCTTGCTTTTGCACCAAAACTGATGAGCCCGTGTGCACGGGGGGTGTATAGGCAGAAGGGGAGGGGCGTTACACTTTTAGTGTAATACTTTGTGTGGCCTCCGGAGGCATAGCTATACACCCCAATTGTCTGGGTCTCCCAATTGGAGCTAGAAGAAAAGGAATTTACGGTAAGTAAACAAAATTCCCTTCTTTTCTCTAACTGCGTGCTGGCTGGAGGAGGGGGAAGTTCCTCGCTGTTTGCAGAAAATCCTGCACAGATAATTTACCAGTGGCGAGGGGAGGGCCCAGAGCTCAGGAACTCACACTGTTTATTTGCTCTAGCTGCGTGCTCTGATTGCAGGAAAGCCGGCAGAGATAATCCACCGGCGACAAGCTGTGTGCTGACCGGAGGGAGAGGGAGAAAAACTGTCACACAAGCTCCCTTCCCACCGTTTTTTGCTACAGACAGCAGGGGGGCACACTGACTTCTTCTTGGCGCTCTTTTAGCGTTAAGCCCCACCCCCCCGAAAAGCGTGCAAAGTTCTCCACAGAGCTTACTCCTTCCTGAGGACAGGGCCATCGGCTGATTCTGGTGAGGTACCTGCTTCACTTGTAGCTCTGCTGAGCGTTACTACCCCTCCTGGCATACTCCCTATTAGTACCCTTAGAATTCTGCATGTTCCTAAGAGATTATTCAGCCTGCACTGCCTGCCACGCAGAGCTACCACGTAAACACACATCTTCTCTCTGTGAGTCCTGTGCCCCTATAGCCCCACCACCACCGCCGCCGCAACAGTCCGCCCAGAGCGTAGGGCTCCCAGCCCACCGGAATGGGCACAGTTTTCTGTCCCAATCAATGTTAAAACTGTCACAGAACCTGGTTCTGGCTAGACAATGTCGTCCTCCACACCCTTCTGGACGGAACACAGCCTGAGGATACCCCTATGGAGGATCCTTCTGAGGTAATCCGAGCACATGCTTTACCGGTTGCAGGGATCAGGAAAAGAGCACACGGCCGGGTGTCTCCAGCACTCTCTCATGGCCCCCATAGCTCTCCCTCGGGAGCACACAGGGCAGGCTCTCCCACACGATCCATGACTTCTGAAGAGCTGAAGGAGGGAGAACGCTGTCTGTACCAGGAGGATTCCTTGGTTTCATCCTCCCCAGATGATCAAACTGCAATAGACTCCCTTATAGCAGCAGTCAACCAAACTCTGCATGTGGAGGATCCCCCATCCACTACCACTGACCATGTGGTTTCCTTTAAGAGGGCAAGGAAACCCCAAAAGGTTTTCGCTGATCACCCAGAGTTTCAGGATATCCTCACAAAGCAAATGGAGAAGTCAGACAGGCCCTTCAGTAACCCTTTTGCCTCACCTGCCCCTAAGGGCTGGGCTGGGCCCATCCACCCTCGGTCAACCCCTCCTTCCCCCCGGTCTCCCGCCTTGCTACAAAAACGCTCCGGTCTTTATTCGATGGCTCCTCCATCAAGGACACAACAGACAGGTGGAGCACCTCGCCCGCTCTGCCTTTTGAGGCTGCGGGTTCCTCCCTCTCCTTTGCCTCTGTGTGGGTCACAAAGGCGATCTCGGTCTGGGTAGAATCCCTTAACACTTCGCTTGAAAAATCCCAGTTCACTCATACCTTCACAGAGGTACCAGCTCAAATTGCCGCTGCGGCGGAGTACCTCATCCAGGCCTCCATGGACGCTGCTACCTGCGCAGCGTTTGCCGCCTCAAATACCATAGCCCTCTATAGAGCTCTCTGGCTCCGACAATGGCGAGCGGACTCTGCCTCCAAGAAGTCTCACGGGCCTTCCCTTTTTTCCCAGACCGATTGTTTGGCGAACGTTTGGACAAGCTCATTTCTGACGCCACGGGAGGAAAGAGTACCTCCCTCCCCCAGCTGAAGTCCAGGACTACCTTCACCAGACGTCCACAGTCCTCGTTCCGCTCCTTCGGAACTCATTGGTTGGTCGACATCCCGTGCTGTCCCCACCAGCCATGTACTACTCAGGGACCGACCACCTCAGCTCTCCCCGAAACCCACTTCGTGTTACATCTCGTGGCTCTCCTGAGGCAAGGACTGAGGCAGTCTCCCATTCCTTGCCTGCCACGAGCATTCCTGCTCAGCAGCGCCGAAGGTCTGCCAGACTGCAGGAGATACCTTCTCAGAGAGGCAGCAGAAGGGTGACACCTAGTGGTTCTCCTGTTACAAGGAGTGAAGCGGTCTCCCATTCCTGGCCTGCCGCAGACTCTCCTGCTCAGCGGCCCCGAAGGTCTGCGAGGCTGCGCAATGTGCAGAGGTTTACTGCTCAGGGAAGCAGTGAGATTCCCGTTATCTCTCCACATTGTGAGACCGAGGATCCCGCCTCTATTTCCCAGAAGCAGGAGGGTGAGCATGTGCAATGCGTGGTGGGTCCTGATTCGCTCACTGACGTCACACGGCTTGATGACAAGGCTGGTGACGTGGTGAATCCTGACTGGCCAGGCTGGGACGTCGTGGACCCTGATTGGGTCAAGTCCGTCATCTCCGCCTCGCGCCCGCCCTCCGGTGGAGCTGCACCTCCTTAAAAGCTCCCCCTGCCATCATGGCGGCGCGCGACCGTCCTTCTATGTTTGGATGTCTGGCAGCGTGCTGCCACGCCACTGCTCAGGCTTACTGTCTCTTGTGGGCTTGGCCCTTGCTGCTCCGGCAGTACCTAGTTTGCAGGCCGTGTTCCTGCCTTGCTGCTCCGGCAGTACCCCCGTCAACAGGCCGTGTTCCTGTCCCAGGTGAGCTCCTCAAGTCTCCATTGGACTCACCTGGTTATTGAAAGCACACGTGCGTGGGCACCTCTGTGCTACCCTCGTGCCATATTCTCGTGACTTCCACTGGCACACGTGTGTGGGCACCTCTGTGCTTCCCCGTGCAACAGGTACACCGAGCCGTGAGATCTGTGCCATACAACCCTCACGGGTTAGGGCAGATCGGTGTACATAGATCGTCTGTGACATTCCAGACGATCGCTAGCAGCAACCCGCTCACTTTTCACCCACCATAGCGGCGGTCCCTTACACCGCACAGTGGACCTTGACCGGCGGAAGCAGTCCATTTCCCATCTTGGCACGCTTCCCCGGGTCCCCCTCGTAACACTTCGTCACAGCAGCCTAGACCGAAACAGTCCAAGACTAGGGAGACTCGTCCACGACGTTTCCCCCCTCATGACTCCTTTGGCGCCCCGGAAGACGCACTCATTGTAGGAGGTCGACTGCGGCTCTTTCAACACATCTGGGCTGCCGCCTCAGATGACAAATGGGTGCGAGACCTTGTGTCTTCCGGTTACCAGGACCCGACCCCAGAGATTCTCCCCCGCGGTTATCTCCACCATGATCAGCACCCGAAAGCCTGCTTCATCCCGCATTTACCACCGTACGTGGAAAATCTTCCTTTCTTTGTCGCTCCATTGGGAGACCCAGACAATTGGGTGTATAGCTTCTGCCTCCGGAGGCCACACAAAGTATTACACTTTAAAAAGTGTAACCCCTCCCCTCTGCCTATACACCCTCCCGTGGATCACGGGCTTCTCAGTTTTATGCTTTTGTGTGGAAGGAGGCACACATCCACTCATGCATTCTCATAACTTAGTTGTCGGTTGGAAGAAAAGTGGACCCCCACGGGGTCCCCGGCATGCTCCCTTCTCACCCCACTATGTCGGCGGTGTTGTTAAGGTTGAGGTACCCATTGCGGGTACAAAGGCTGGAGCCACATGCCGTCTCCTTCACCATCCCTTATGCGGCTCTGGGAGAAGTGGGATCCTGAGCGGTCATCCATTTACTGGGACCGTGCTCCATCCGCAGCCCCTGGTGGAACCTACCGGACCGGAGCCTTTTCAACCCCAGGGACCGGGCCCTGCTACTTAAAGGTACTCTGTGTCCCCTTCGGGGACTGTACAGGGAGCGCACCTTCTTCCCGGAAGCCACGGTAGTCGTAACACTGAGGAGACAGGTGGACTTCCGCGCCGACCGGGCCTGCTTGTCGGGCGCGGCCTCAAATTTAGTCCCCGGCTTCACCGCGGCCTAGTCGCAAAAATCCCGCCCCTGGGCCTGCCTGTCAGGGGTAAGGCCGGGAATACCGACATGATGTCGGATGTGACGGCTGGAGCATCCTGCATGTCTTCCTCCCCCCTCACTGGCCACTGTGGGGACCCCAGACGGTACCCATTGCGGGTACGGAGGCTGGAGTCACAGGCCGTCTCCTTCACCATCCCTTATGCGGCTGGGAGAAGTGGGATCCTGAGCGGTCATCCATTTACTGGGACCGTGCTCCATCCGCAGCCCCTGGTGGAACCTGCCGGACCGGAGCCTCTTCAACCCCAGGGACTGGGCCCTGCTACTTAAAGGTACTCTGTGTCCCCATTGGGGACTATACAGGGAGCGCACCTTCTTCCCGGAAGCCGCGGTAGTTGTAAAACTGAGGAGGCAGATGGACTTCCGCGCCGACCGGGCCTGCTGGTCGGGTTAGGCCTCAAATTTAGTCCCCGGCTTCACCGCGGCCTAGTCGTGAAAATCCCGCCCCCGGGCCTGCCTATTAGGGGTAAGGGCGGGATTACCGACATGACGTCCGATGTAAGGGCTGGAACATCCTGCATGTCTTCCTCCCCCCTCACTGACCACTGTGGGGAACTCAGACTCCCGCTCTTTGCTGGCGCCGCCCTCTGCCCCACTCCTCCCCTGAGAGCTCCGGCGGCCATTTTCTGGCATTCTGCCGGTGGGTGCTTCTCAGGGGAGCTCAGGGTGAACACAGCACCCGGTGCGGGTCCCCCTAGGGTGCCGGATACATATGTATATATTATATATATTTCTGTTCGGACAGACTGTATACCCTTTGTTCAGGGGTGCTGTCATACGCTACATCAGCATGTCATACGCTACATCAGCATGTCATACGCTACATCAGCATTATGGAAGAGAAGAAAATCCACATGGTCACCTGCAACACATGCTACATGTTTACGGATCTGCCGCACAAAAAATTCAACTTCACCTGTCAAAAGTGCAAACTTGTTGCCCTCTTAGAGGAAAAGGTGCGGGGACTGGAAGAAAGAATAGCAACTTTGAAGCTAATTAAAGAACATGAGGACTTCTTGGACGAGGCAGAAGCAACAATTCAGGATATGGAAAGTGAGAAAAGCTTCAGAACACATACAGAGGCTGAAAAGTGGACACATGTGACCAAAAGAAGCCAGCGGATCAAGTGGTCGGCACCACCCACACAGCTTAGCAACCAATATGAAGCCCTCATGCTGGAGAACGAAAATGGCACAGCTCAGGATGATACCGTCTCTACAGGAGAAGACACAGTATCATCAAAAGAAGTTACTTTGTCAACAAAAGCAGAAACAAAAGACACTCAAAAGCACTCAGGAGCAACAAGCAGTGCGTCCAGAAAGAAAAGAAGAGTGGTAGTTATGGGCGACTCACTACTAAGAGGCACGGAGGCAACTATCTGCAGGCCGGACATAACCGCACGAGAAGTATGCTGCCTCCCTGGAGCAAAAATCAAGGATGTGGCCAACAGGATACCAACTATCCTCGGATCCAAGGACGAATACCCGTTCCTATTGATACATGTAGGAACAAACGACACGGCAAGAAATGATCTACCAACTATTTGTGAAGACTTTGAAATTCTGGGGAAGAAAATAAAGGAACGGAACGTACAGGTTGTTTTCTCATCAATCCTCCCAGTCGATGGCCATGGTGTCAGAAGATGGAATAGGATACTAGATTTGAACAACTGGCTACGACGGTGGTGCAGGCAGCAAGGATTTGGATTCTTAGACCATGGAGTGAATTACCTCTACGATGGACTTCTCGCAAGAGACGGGATACACCTCACAAAACCTGGGAAACACACGTTCGCCAGAAGGCTTGCCACACTCATCAGGAGGGCTTTAAACTAGAAGAAGAGGGGATGGGAGAAAAAACAGCAGACAAGAACATGCAGCAGAAGGACAAACTAATCAAGGATACTAGATGCCGTAAAGAGGACCCAAGACAGGGTAATCAGAAGGAAGCTAAGAAAAGGGGAGCAAAACTTCTTTCCTGCATGCTGACCAATGCAAGAAGCCTGACCAATAAGATGGAGGAACTGGAGCTGGTAATGTATGAGGAGAAATACGACATAGTAGGAATAACTGAGACATGGTTAGATGATAGTTATGACTGGGCGGCTAACCTGCAAGGATATGAATTGTTTAGGAGGGATCGTAAAAAAAGGAAAGGGGGTGGAGTCTGTCTATATATAAAGTCCAGGGGGTGGAGTCTGTCTATATATAAAGTCCAGTTTAAAGCCCAGACTAAGAGAAGATATTCAAGAGGGAAATGAAGAGGTGGAGTCTCTATGGGTGGAGATACAAGGAGGGAAAACTAATAAAATCCTCATAGGGGTTTGTTATAAACCACCAAATATAACAGAAACCACTGAAAATGTATTATTGAAACAAATAGACAAAGCAGCAAATCACAATGAGGTGATTATTATGGGGGACTTCAATTACCCCGATATAGACTGGGAAACTGAAACCTGCGTATCTCAGAAAGGAAACCGGTTTCTGTCAGTAACTAAGGATAATTATCTGTCCCAACTTGTGCCGGGCCCAACTAGAGGGGCAGCCCTTCTGGACTTAATTTTAAGCAACAGGCCAGATAGAATAACAGACGTACGAGTGGATGGGCACCTAGGGAATAGTGACCACAATATAATACAATTCCACTTGTCCTTTAGTAAGGTGCCTTGGAGGGGGGTTACAAAAACGCTGAATTTCAGGAAAGCAAAGTTTGATCAGCTTAGAGAAGACCTTCGCCAAATTGATTGGGACAATGTCCTCAAAAATGGGAGCACAGAAAATAAGTGGGAAATT
Source organism: Anomaloglossus baeobatrachus (assembly GCF_048569485.1). NCBI lineage: Eukaryota > Metazoa > Chordata > Amphibia > Anura > Aromobatidae > Anomaloglossus > Anomaloglossus baeobatrachus. Next base: position 283,845,486 of record NC_134359.1, on the reverse strand, counting down.
TTTAAATCGGTATTAAACACCCACTGCGAGCTAGCCATACCATACAGAAATAAAAGGGCTAGGAACAGGAGAAAACCAATGTGGCTAAATAAGGATGTAAAAGGGGCAATGAATAATAAGAAAAAGGCATTTAAAAAGCTAAAACAAGAAGGCAGCGAGGAACCATTAAAAATATATAGAGAAAAAAATAAAATGTGTAAAAAACAAATATATTTAGCAAAAGTAGAAACTGAGAGACTCATTGCTAAGGAAAGCAAAACAAATCCCAAACTATTCTTTAATTATATAAACAGAAAAAAGATTAAAATTGATGGTGTTGGCCCTTTAAAGAATAATGAGGGTAAAATCATAGAAAGCGATGTGGGAAAAGCAAATGTTTTAAATACTTTTTTCTCAACTGTGTTCACACAGGAAAAGCATATGCCAGGGGAAATGCAGAGTGATCATGTAAATGCCCCATTAAGTATAACTCAGGAAGAAGTGCAGAACCGACTTAGTAACATTAAAATTGACAAATCACCAGGCCCTGATGGCATTCACCCTCGGGTATTAAGGGAGTTAAGTAATGTGATAGACAGGCCTCTATTCCTTTTATTTAAAGACTCTATAGAAACTGGGTCTGTTCCACTGGATTGGCGGCTAGCAAATGTGGTACCAATATTCAAAAAAGGGTGCAAAAGGGAACCTGGAAACTATAGGCCGGTAAGCTTAACATCTGTTGTGGGTAAAATGTTTGAAGGGTTTTTAAGGGATACTATTATGGAATGTCTCTGTCACAAACCACCGGGGGGGTCACTCAGAAATCCCCCGCGCTGGCTACCAGTACGTCACAATCGGGGGGTAACAAGTGGGGGTCACCCCTCCTTTATACCTCCCGACCGACAGACAGAGCACGTGACGCGCTCTCTAGCGCCCCTCTTATAGTCAGGCCAATTATGGAATTGCCCGACAATAAGCAAGGAGGCCGCTATACTACTTATGCCGATTATTGAAGGGCCCCCGGCGAGAGAAGGGTATATATTCCCCCGACCTCCGCGGGCGGAATATATAAAATCTCCCCGAATCTCACTGGCCTCCCCACAATAATCCTTGGCACAACTCGCTGCCACCAACCGCTTCACGGTAACTATTAGCCGAACACACAGACGTGGGATTCAAGATCGAGATAACAGAACAGCCCAAGATTAATTATATAATTTAATCGCCTAAAGCCACACTAGAAACTACAATATATACAATAGGGAATCTACAGAATATACAGTTATGTCAGAGTACAGTTACAATCAAAGCATGGGTTACAAACAGGCATACACAGTTCCAGCAGTTACCTTGTTGCGTCTGGCCACAGGGGGGCGCTGTAGACCAGGTTTCCAGGAACTCTCTCACAGGTCTTTCCCAACCAGGCCCCCGAGCAGAAGAACACTGGAAAATGGCCGAAGTAGGGTTATCAACCTGGGCAATCCAGGTCCCCTCCTACCTTAGTGACCTCACAGGGAAGCACTGCTCCACCCCTGGCTGGAGTTATGGACAAAATCCACAACATGGAATATGGCCATAACTTGGCCTGGGAGCGTCGTAGGCGGACGCCAATGCTCTCATTGTGACAGTTATGAATTTAGCTACAGAACGAGGGGACTCATGACCTGTCTGCCAGTTCCCCATTGGCTGATATCACGCCTGGGGCATTTCCCAATGTCCTGCTCCCATAAAAAGGGTGTGCCAGCATCGTCCTCATGCGGAGACACCATTTTTATGGTTGCCATATTTATCGGAAATATGGCTTGCGGGATATGAACCATTTCTTACTGGAGTCGTTCTGTCTGGCTATTTCCATAGCCTTGCTAACTAGCTAGCAGCCCCCACTACAGGGTGACGGCAGGGAGTCATCCTGTGTCCATTGTCCTCAAGCCACCTAATTTCCATATCACAGGACATGGCCATGGATTTGTTGCTAAACCAGTTGTGTGAAGGGAAGGGGGGGGGGGGGGTGGTGACACCAGGAGAGGGCTTCCTGACATCCTTGAATATCATGATTTATCGTCATATCTCCGGATTTACCTCACACCTCCCCCCTTTTGAGGGCGCTAGGGGGCAGCACACTCCGGTGTTCCCCCGTGCGCCCGTCCGCGACCTCTCCTTGTCGGGACAGCCCGTCTGCGTTACCGTGGTCACGGCCCCTTTTGTGTCGAATGGTGAAGTTGTATTGCTGGAGCGCAAGGCTCCATCGCAACAATCGCCCATTCGTCCCAGAGACGGTGTGCAACCAGCTGAGGGGATTGTGGTCCGTCTCCACGATGAAGTGGCGCCCGTATAGATAGGGTTGCAGACGCTGCAGGGCCCACACTATGGCCAGGCACTCCTTCTCCATCGTGGAATAGGCAACTTCCCTTGGTAACAGCTTCCTGCTCAGGTACAAGACTGGGTGCTCTTGGCTCGCAGAGTCCACCTGGCTGAGCACCGCACCGAGGCCGAAGTCACTGGCGTCGGTCTGTACTACAAACGGCCGCGTGAAGTCGGCTGCCTGTAGCACGGGCGGGCTGGACAGGGCGTCCTTTAGGGCCCGGAAGGCTGTCTCGCAGTCCATTGTCCAATCGACTGCAGAGGGCAGCTTCTTCTTGGTGAGGTCCGTCAAGGGCTTTGCCAGGCTACTATAGCATGGAACAAACCTCCTATAGTACCCAGCGGTCCCCAAGAAGGACATCACCTGCTTCTTGGTCCTGGGGGTGGGCCAGGATGCGATGGCTTCCACTTTCTCAGGCTCGGGCTTCAGTGTTCTCCCACCTACCCGGTGACCGAGGTACTGGACCTCGCTCATGGCCAGCTGACACTTTCCCGGCTTGATGGTCAAACCTGCCCGGTGGATCCGCCTGAGCACCTGTGCTAGATGCTCTAGGTGGTCCTCCCAGGTGGGACTGAAGACGGCAATGTCATCCAGGTACGCGGCCGCGTACCCTTCAAGTCCCTTGAGCAGGGTGTTGACCATCCGCTGGAAAGTGGCAGGGGCATTCCTCATCCCGAATGGCATCACCGTGGACTCGTACAGTCCAAATGGGGTAATAAAGGCAGAGCGTTCCCTGGCCTTGCGAGTCAGGGGGATCTGCCAATATCCCCGGCTCAGATCCATGATGGTCAGGTACTGAGCCCCGGCCAACTGATCGAGCAGGTCATCGATGCGTGGCATTGGGTACGCATCGGCGACCGTGACCGCATTGAGCCCCCTGTAGTCCACGCAGAACCGCGTGGTTCGGTCCTTCTTAGGGACGAGGACTACAGGCGAGGCCCAAGCGCTGTTGGATGCCTGGATCACCCCCAGCTTCAGCATCTCGTCAATCTCCTGGCGCATGTGTTGCTGCACCTCCAGGGAGACCCGATATGCTGAACGCCGGATCGGGGGATGATCCCCAGTGTCCACGTGATGGACAGCCAAGTCAGTCCTTCCGGGCTGGTTGGTAAACAACCCCCGGAAGGGGTGTAGGGTGGCCCACAGCTGGGACCGTTGGTCCTCCAAGAGCTGGTGGCCAACCTCCACATCCTCAATGGATCCGCCTGCCCTAACCTGGGCTAGCATATCCAAGAGGGTTTCCGCTTCTCCCTCCTCGGGCAGGTTGCACACGGGGAGCGCACATGCCTCCCGCTCATGATGTGCCTTCATCATGTTCACATGGAAGGGCTTCCGCCTTCCACGGGCAGGGTCCAGGGTGACCAGGTACGTCACAGGGTTGAGCTGCTGGTACACGAGGTATGGGCCTTCCCAGGCTGCCTGAAGCTTGTCCTGTGGTACGGGGACCAGTACCCACACCTCTTGACCCACTTGGTAGGTCCTCTCACAAGCGTTCTGGTCGTACCAACGCTTCTGATCGGCCTGGGCTTGAGCCATATTGTCGTGTACCAGTTGCGTCAAGGCCTGCATTTTGTCCCGGAAGCGCATGACATACTCGATAACCGACACTCCAGGGGTGGCCAAATCCCCTTCCCAAGCCTCTTTCACCAGAGCCAGGGGGCCCCGCACACGTCGCCCGTACAGGAGCTCAAACGGTGAGAATCCTGTTGAGGCCTGTGGAACCTCCCGGTAAGCAAATAACAGGTGTGGGAGATACCGCTCCCAGTCACGCCCATGGGAGTCGACCAACATCTTAAGCATCTGCTTTAAGTGCCATTGAACCGCTCGCACAGGCCATTAGTCTGTGGATGGTACGGGCTGGCCACCAGATGTCGCACCTGGACTTGCTTACAGAGGGCCTCCATCAGCTGGGACATGTATTGGGTCCCCCGGTCAGTGAGCATTTCCTGGGGAAAACCCACTCGGGAGAAAATCTCCAGCAATGCGGTGGCCACCTTGTCAGCCCGAATGGACGACAAGGCCACTGCTTCTGGGTACCGGGTGGCATAGTCCACTACCGTCAGTATGAAGCGTTTCCCGGAGCTGCTGGGGATGGCCAGCGGGCCGACCAGATCCACAGCCACCCTCCTGAAAGGCTCATCGATGATTGGCAGAGATACCAGTGGGGCTTTGGGGCGTGGCCCCGCCTTCCCCACTCTCTGACAGGTTTCACACGAACGGCAGTAGGCAGCCACATCGGCCCCCATTTTTGGCCAGTAGAAATGCTGGTTCAACCTGGCCTTGGTCTTAGCGATCCCTAGGTGTCCGGCCATCGGAATCTCATGTGCGATCCGCAACAACTCCGTCCGGAACGGATAGGGTACCACTAACTGTCGGTCCCTGGGCCACGCCTCCGGTGAACCCTGCTGGACCGTGGCCCGGTACAGCCGTCCTTGGTCCCAGACCACTCGCTCCGGGTCCGAGTCCGAGGGAGGCTGTGCCGCCTGCTCCTTTAGAGCCTTCAGGCTGTCGTCAGCTTCTAACGCTGCCTGAAACCCCTGACCAGATGTGGCCAGAATCGACGAGACTGTCACATCTTCAGTCAGTACCCCGGGACCTGTGTCCTGGCCTCCACCTGACTCGGCTGCCACTTGGTCAGAAGGGGAAGAGCTATCGGACCTCCGGGAGGCCCCTTGGCTTCCAGCACTCCCACTGCGGGTGACAGCGGCCACAGCCGCTGCGACCGTGGGTCGTGCCTGCTCCTCCTCCGTTCCTGACCAAGTCGCCGGTTCAGGCAGACCTACCTGGCTTCCTGACACCCCGGTTGTGGGGGAACCCTGCACCGAGATCTTACCTGGGAGCACTTCCGCTCCTGGACCGGCCCCAATCTCACCTGCCTGTTCCCCTCCTGCAGCAACAGAACCCCGCTGTGAAATCTCTGGGGACCCCACATTTGCTGTGGTAGCCCCCACCCCACACACTGGTCCTCCCCCTGCAGCACCCTGCTCTCTGCTTATCCCTGCAGAGGGCAGCAGATCCCAGCTCACAGGCTGGTTACTTGTAGAGGCATTGTCACACCTTTCTCTGACCCCCTCCCCTGTCACAGCTGCAGCTGTGTGTGTGTCTATGGTGTCTGTGCAAGCAGAAATATCAGAGTTCACTCCCTCCTCCCTTACATCATTCATAGATAACACATTAACATTGTTAGGAGTCATGTCAGTACGGGCTGACGGTTCAGCCCTTGGTTGGGGCCCAAACTGGGAGGTTATCTGCCCCAAATCTGTCCCAAGTAGCACGTTTGCGGGGATCCGATCAGTTACCCCCACCTCTCTCACCCCTCGCCCTGCGCCCCAGTCCACATAAACGTCAGCAACAGGCAGCGCCGGGTCAATGCCTCCAATCCCGGAGACAGCGAGGGTTTTTCCAGGGATCAAGTCTTGGGGGGACACCATCTCAGGCCGCACCAGAGTCACCTCCGAGGCGCTGTCTCGCAGTCCTATGGTCACAGACCGGCCGACAGTGACAGGTTGGAAGCTGTCCAGGGACCTACCACCACCCCCACCCACACAATACACTTTGGGCGGCCCTTGGGACGGGGACGGAGCCGGGGCCTTGGGACGCTGAGGGCACATGGCCTTGAAGTGTCCAGGTAGGTTGCACTGGTGGCACCGTCTTGGTTCCGCCACGGGCCTGGAGAGGGGAGTTGAGGGGGACACCCCCTGCAGTCTAGGGGCAGGTGGGGCAGTCGCAGAATTCATCTTACCCCCTCTCCAGGTGCTGCTGGTGGCCGCTCTCCTGGCTTCAGGAGCCCGATTGTTGGTGTAGTCATCGGCCAGGGCAGCTGTAGCCGTGGACCCCTTTGGCTTCTGGTCTCGGATGAACTGGCGGAGATCCTCAGGGCAGTTCCACAAGAGTTGCTCCGTGATGACCAAGTCCAGGATCTCTGGCCCGGTGGAAAGCTGCAGGCCTTGGGTCCAGTGGTCGGCAGCTCGGGCAAGTGCCCGCCGGTGGTCAGCCCAGGAGTCCTTTGGTCCCTTCTGCAGGGTCCGGAACTTCTTGCGGTAGGACTCTGGAGTGAGGTTGTACTGTTGGATCAGGGCCCGCTTGATGGTGTCGTAGCCCTGATCTGCCTCAGCAGGCAAGTCCCCAAGGATATCCAGGGCCTTACCCCTTAAACGGGGGGTCAGGTATTTGGCCCACTGGTCCTTGTTCAGATGGTGCTGCAAGCAAGTCCGTTCAAAAGCAGTCAAGAAAGAGTCCAAGTCTCCATCCTTCTCCAGCACTGGGAAGTCCTCAACACGGACCTTTGGAAGTTTGGTGTCTTGAAGGTCACGTGCGGCTGATGAGGGCCGGAGCTGAGCTAGCTGCAGCTGGTAGTCACGCTCTGCCTGGCGCTCTTCACGCGCTGCCTGCCGCTCCGCAGCCTCAGCCTCACGCGCTGCTTGCCGCTCTGCCTGCCGCTCCGCAGCCTCAGCCTCACACGCTGCCCTGCGCTCTGCCAGGAGTGCCTGGTAGCCCTCCCGGTCTCCAGCCTGGAGTAGGGCCATAGCCATTTGAAGAAGGCTATCCGAGCCTCCCAGGCTCGGTGGAATGGCACGTGGTGATCTGCGGCCCACTGCGGAGCCTGGTGATTCACTGTCCATTGCAGAGCGGAGGGCTGGCATCTGGCTCGTTGAGGACCCTTGGGTGAGCTGCTCCTCATCTTGTCCATCAGTGCAAGGTTGTGCGATGTCCTCTGCAGAGCTGTTCTCTGCAGAACGGTTTTCTGGCGTCGAGCTCCTGGAGGACTCGTGGGCAACCTCCTCATCGTCTCTGGCCTGAGCATCGGCCATTCCTTTGGCTTTGCTCCTGGTGCTATCAGCCATTGTTGCAGACTTTGGTCACTGACACAGAACTGACACCTGATGCCTCCACACACCTTACAGTATCTGCACTCTGACACTCTAGTGTTGAGCTGGTCTGAAGACCCCAGCAGCCACAGCTGCTGCAGGCAGTCTTTAGTGTCTGGGAGTATGGGTCTCACACTCACACACACTATTATCTCGATCCCACCGCTATGCCACCAATATGTCACAAACCACCGGGGGGGTCACTCAGAAATCCCCCGCGCTGGCTACCAGTACGTCACAATCGGGGGGTAACAAGTGGGGGTCACCCCTCCTTTATACCTCCCGACCGACAGACAGAGCACGTGACGCGCTCTCTAGCGCCCCTCTTATAGTCAGGCCAATTATGGAATTGCCCGACAATAAGCAAGGAGGCCGCTATACTACTTATGCCGATTATTGAAGGGCCCCCGGCGAGAGAAGGGTATATATTCCCCCGACCTCCGCGGGCGGAATATATAAAATCTCCCCGAATCTCACTGGCCTCCCCACAATAATCCTTGGCACAACTCGCTGCCACCAACCGCTTCACGGTAACTATTAGCCGAACACACAGACGTGGGATTCAAGATCGAGATAACAGAACAGCCCAAGATTAATTATATAATTTAATCGCCTAAAGCCACACTAGAAACTACAATATATACAATAGGGAATCTACAGAATATACAGTTATGTCAGAGTACAGTTACAATCAAAGCATGGGTTACAAACAGGCATACACAGTTCCAGCAGTTACCTTGTTGCGTCTGGCCACAGGGGGGCGCTGTAGACCAGGTTTCCAGGAACTCTCTCACAGGTCTTTCCCAACCAGGCCCCCGAGCAGAAGAACACTGGAAAATGGCCGAAGTAGGGTTATCAACCTGGGCAATCCAGGTCCCCTCCTACCTTAGTGACCTCACAGGGAAGCACTGCTCCACCCCTGGCTGGAGTTATGGACAAAATCCACAACATGGAATATGGCCATAACTTGGCCTGGGAGCGTCGTAGGCGGACGCCAATGCTCTCATTGTGACAGTTATGAATTTAGCTACAGAACGAGGGGACTCATGACCTGTCTGCCAGTTCCCCATTGGCTGATATCACGCCTGGGGCATTTCCCAATGTCCTGCTCCCATAAAAAGGGTGTGCCAGCATCGTCCTCATGCGGAGACACCATTTTTATGGTTGCCATATTTATCGGAAATATGGCTTGCGGGATATGAACCATTTCTTACTGGAGTCGTTCTGTCTGGCTATTTCCATAGCCTTGCTAACTAGCTAGCAGCCCCCACTACAGGGTGACGGCAGGGAGTCATCCTGTGTCCATTGTCCTCAAGCCACCTAATTTCCATATCACAGGACATGGCCATGGATTTGTTGCTAAACCAGTTGTGTGAAGGGAAGGGGGGGGGGGGGGGTGTGACACCAGGAGAGGGCTTCCTGACATCCTTGAATATCATGATTTATCGTCATATCTCCGGATTTACCTCACAGTCTCAATGTTAATAACTGTTTAACTCCATATCAACATGGATTTATGAAGGATCGCTCCTGTCAAACTAACCTGATCAGCTTCTATGAGGATGTAAGCTCTCACATGGACCGAGGAGAATCATTGGATGTCATTTATCTCGACTTCGGTAAAGCATTTGACACTGTCCCACATAAAAGACTGCTAAGTAAAATGAGAAAGCTTGGGCTCGGGGAAAATGTGTGTAGATGGGTAGGTAGCTGGCTTAGTGGTAGAAAACAAAGAGTGGTTATTAATGGCGCATACTCAGATTGGGCCAGGGTTACTAGTGGGGTGCCACAGGGGTCTGTATTGGGCCCCCTACTATTTAATATATTTATTAATGATCTGGTGGATGGTTTACAGAGTAAAATATCAGTATTTGCAGATGATACAAAACTATGTAAGGTAGTTAACACAAAGGAGGACAGTTTGCAACTACAGATGGACTTGAGTAAATTGGAGAATTGGGCTGAAAAATGGCAAATGAGGTTTAACACAGATAAGTGTAAGGTTATGCACATGGGAAGGAGAAACAGATGCTACGATTACTTACTAAATGGGAAACTGCTGGGGAAATCAGACATGGAAAAAGACTTGGGCATCTTAGTGAATAAGAATCTAAATTGGAGTGCCCAGTGTCAGGCAGCAGCCACCAAAGCAAATAGGGTGATGGGATGCATTAGAAGAGGTCTGGGGGCACGAGATGAAAACATCATTCTCCCTCTGTACAAATCACTAGTCAGACCACACTTGGAGTATTGTGTTCAATTTTGGTCGCCGGTGCTGAAGAAAGACATTACTGAACTTGAAAGGGTTCAGAGGCGGGCTACTAAAATAATAAATGGAATGGGTGCATTACAATACACGGAAAGGTTATCAAAATTAGGTCTATTTACTCTAGAAAAGAGAAGACTTAGGGGAGACCTAATAAATATGTACAAATATATCAGAGGGCCATATAGAGATCTCTCCCATGATCTGTTTGTACCAAGGACTATGACAAGAACAAGGGGGCATTCTTTTCGATTGGAGGAAAGAAAATTCCTACATCAGCATAGAAGAGGGTTCTTCACGGTAAGAGCAGTGAGGCTCTGGAACTCTCTTCCTGAGGAAGTGGTGATGGCCAACTCACTGAATGAATTTAAGAGAGGAATGGATGCATTTCTTGTTAGCAAAAGTATAGAAGGTTATAAATAGCATCATCTTACAGGTAGATAGAAGAGCGACCAATATTATTAGAGGAATGGGTGGGCTGCAATACCAAGACAGGTTATTAAACTTGAGGTTAGTTAGTTAGGAAAAACAAAGGCTTAGGGGGATCTAATCACAATGTATAAATATATGAGGGGACAGTACAGAGACCTTTCCAAAGATCTCTTTACACCTAGGCCTGCGACTGGAACACGGGGGCATCCGCTACGTCTTGAGGAAAGAATGTTTAATCATAATCACAGATGAGGATTCTTTACTGTACGAGCAGTGAGACTATGGAGCTCTCTGCCGTATGATGTTGTATTGAGGGATTCACAATTGAGGGATTCACAAGTAAAATTTAAGCAGAGCCTGATTGCATTAATTGAAAAATATAATATTACCAGTTATGTATATTGGATTTTATGACAGGGTGTTGATCCAGGGAACTAGTCTGATTGCCGTATGTGGAGTCAGGAAGGAATTTTTTTCCCCATTGGAGCTTATTTGACACATTGGGGTTTTTTTGCCTTCCTCTGGATCAACATGTTAGGCTACGGGTTGAACTAGATGGACTTAGAGTCTCCCTTCAACCTTAAAAACTATGAAAAATCACATTTACCTTCAGTGGTCACTCTCCTAGGAGACAACAGGCACAGGTTTTTCTCGCGGTCTGTACCTCTTGTGGGGTTATGTTACCTGCGGGATCCACCTACCCTCACTGTGAGCAATGCTCGACTCCTGCCTCGCTTGCTCAGCCGGAGCTTCGGGCACTGGTGGGCCCCTCGGCTCATGTAGACCCCCCTGCTCCCCCTGAGCAGGCTGCAGGGACAGAGTCACCGGTGTTGGCCCTCAGTCATTTTCATATGATCAAATGGTCTTCTAAGCTCCTTGAGGCATTGCAGTCCAGACCGGACCTTTCACAGGCCCTGGCCCTGTTAGCTTGTTTCATCCAGGCCCCGCTTGGTTAGCGCCGCAGCGCGCTCCCAGGTTGAGCCCTAGGTCTCAGGCGGAGGACTCCTGCCCGGACCGCAGTCCAAGACCGGCTAAGCGGTCTCGCTGGGACTCTTCCCCGACTTCCTCACGCTGCTAGGGATCCCAGCTTGAGGACTCTCAGGAAGATGAGGCGGACGGGGGAGCTCAGGGCTCTGGCCCTGACTTCACCCTTAACCTTGATACTCCTGAGGGGGGGACGCCTTAGTAAATGATCTTATCTCGTCCATCATCCAGGTGCCGGTTCGCTCTCCTCCGCCTCCTCCTGTAGAGGAGTCTGCTTCTCAGCAGGAGAAACACCAGTTTCGGTTCCCCAAACGTACAATACGTTTTTTTGATCACTCTAACTTCAGGGATGCTGTCCAGAAACCCGGAGCGGTCCCGGTCAAGCGTTGGGTTAAACGTCACACTGACACGTATTACCCCTTTCCATCTGAAGTCGTTAACAGTTGGGCTCATTCTCCCAAAATGGATCCTCCAGTCTCCAAATTGGCTGCTAGGTCCGTTGTGTCTGTTGCAAATGGCTCATCCCTGAAGGATGCCACTGACAGACAGAGCTCTTTTGTGAAGTCCATCTATGAGGCCACGGGCACGTCTTTCGCCCCGGCCTTTGCAGCCGTGTGGGCTCTCCAAGCAATCTAGGCTTGTCTGAAGGAGTTTAATGCTGTCACATGGAATTTTGCTCCGCATGTTCCGTCTTTGACTCTCGGGCATCAGCCTTTTCGTCCTGCGCCATGAACGCCGTCCGGGTCTCCACTAGCCGCACGGCTGTAGCATATGCTAACTCCGTGGCAGTTCGCAGGGCCATGTGGCTGCGCGAATGGGAACCAGACTCGGCTTCAAAAAGGTTCTTAACTGGTTTACCTTTTTCTGGCGACCGTTTATTTGGCGAACGATTGGATGTTATTATTAAGGAATCCAAGGGAAAGGTCTCCTCCTTACCCCAGTCCAAACCTAAGAGACCTCAGCAAAGAAAAATCCCATCGAGGTTTCGGTCCTTTCGTCCCTCCGCCAAGCCACATTCTTCTTCGTCCAACAGGCCGGAGAAAGGCCAGAGGAACTCATATGCGTGGCGGCCCACGTCACGACCCCAATAGGCCGCAGGGGGCACTGCCTCCAAAACTGCCTCCTCATGGCTCTCAGGGGAAAACACTGTGGAAAAGAAGCGCAATAGGGTCTTACCCCGGAAAGAAGGGGGGGAGTCAAGGAGGGTGGTCTTACTCACCTATAGGGGTTGTGAAAGTCACAACGCCTATAACAGCATTTCAAGAAATCCAAGTCACGGCAGCGGACCCAAAAATTGGCAGATAACAGAGAGTAGTAGATAGGGATGTCAAACCGCGCCACTGACTCAGCCGATCCAGGAGATTATGGATTGATGTTGCTTTTATTCATTACACAGATCAAGTCAACGCGTTTCAGGAGTCACACACAGATAGATTTTGCACAAACACATGTTTTAATTTCTTTTTAATCCATTTTTATTTTATACTTCTTAGTCGTCAGGACAGATATAATAATGATGAATTGATTTACTATAAGAAAGGCTGAATGTAATAGATGATGACACATTTTTTTCTATGTATGGATTCCCGCCGATTTTTTCAGAAGTGGGTGGATCTTTGACGTCATCAGTAAGGTATATACTGCTGGAAGGATTCCCTGTACAGCAGATTTGTTTTGCTTGCCAGTCTGTCCTGATGAAGGGAGCTGTGACTCCTGAAACGCGTTGACTTGATCTGTGTAATGAATAAAAGCAACATCAATCCATAATCTCCTGGATCGGCTGAGTCAGTGGCGCGGTTTGACATCCCTATCTACTACTCTCTGTTATCCTCATGGCTCTCGGTCTACCCTAGCCGCATCCCCCGTCGGTGGCAGGCTCTCCCGCTTTGGCGGCGCCTGGTGGCCACAAGTTCAAGACCGATGGGTGAGAGACATTCTGTCTCATGGTTACAGGATAGAGTTCAGTTCTCGTCCTGCGGCTCGTTTCTTCAGAACCTCTGGGCCCCTGCTCAGGTGGCGTGTCAACACGTTGCTCTGGTGACTCTCCAGGGACAAACAGCTCTCCCTGCAGGCGGGGGTGCAATCACTTCTTCGGAGTCAGTCACACCCCTTAAGGCGCCTCATGCACTTCCTGGGGAATATGGTTGCAGCTATGGAGGCAGTGCCGTTCGCGAACCAAGGCGGCACTCGCAGTCGTCAAGCCTTCCAGGAAGTCCGGCGGATTCTGCAGTGGGTGGAAACCACAGGCTCCACCATCTCCGCAGTTCACATCCCGGGCGTAGAAAACTGGGAAGCAGTCTTTTTTTCAGTCATCAGGGCATGGACGCGGGGGAATGGTCTCTGCACCCAGAAGTGCTTCAAGAGATCCATCGCCCCTGAGGAACGCAGGACGTCGATCTCTCAAGGTCCCGGCCTTCATGGCACGGTCTCAGGATCACAGACCTCTGGCAGCAGACGCTTTTGTCCAGGATTGGTCGCAGTTTCGACTGCCTTATGTGTTTCCCCCTCTGGCGATACTGCCCAGGGTACTACGCAGGATCAGGTCCGACTGCCGTTGCGCCATTCTCGTCGCCCATACTGGCCGAGACGGTCGTGGTATCCGGATCTGGGGCATCTCACGGTGGGTCAACCGTGGGCACTTCCAGACCGCCCAGACTTGCTGTCACAAGGCCCGTTTTTTCCATCTGAAATTCTGTGGCCCTCTACTTGACTAGGGGCCATTGGTCCCTGACTCCTAGAGTCTTCAGGGTTATCTCAGGATGTCATTGCCACCACGAGACAAGCCAGGAAGCCAACGTCCGCCAAGATCTATTACAGGTCTTGGCAAGTCTTTCTATCCTGGTACGCTGATAACTGCTTTCCTCCATGGCCGTTTGCCTTACCCACATTCCTTTCATTCCTACAATTTGGAATGGACAAGGGTTTGTCCCTCGACTCTCTCTCTAGGGCCAGGTATCCACGCTCTCCGTGTTTTTTCTTTCAAAAGCGTCTAGCCAGGCTTCCGCAGGTCCGCACGTTCCTGCAGGGGGTCTGCCACATGGTCCCACCTTACAAACGTCCGTTGGAACCCTGGTATCTTAGCAGAGTCCTGACGGCTCTTCAAAAGCCGCCTTTTGAGCTGCTGCGGGATGTATTTCTCTCCCGTCTTTCACAGAAAGTGGCCTTCCTGGTGACGGTCACATCTCTTCAGAGAGTGTCTGAGCTTGCGGCGCTGTCATGCAAGGCTCCCTTCCTGGTTTTCCACCAGGATAAGGTGGTTCTTCGTCCTGTCACGGAAGTTCTCTCTAAGGCGGTATCTCCTTTTCATCTAAATCAGGATATCTCCTTGCCTTCCTGTTGCCCTAATCCAATTCACCAGTGTGAAAAGGTTTTGCACTCTTTGGGTCTAGTGAGAGCACTCCAGTTCTACGTGTCTCGCACGGCACCCCCTGCGCCGTTCAGATGCGCTTTTTGTCCTTGTCGCTGGCCAGCGTATGGACTCTCAGGCCTCCAAGTCGACCTTGGCTCGATGGATCAAGGAACCGATTCTCGAGGCCTACCGTTCTTCGGGCCTTCCGCTCTCTTCAGGGCTGAAAGGCCATTCTACCAGAGCTGTAGGTGCGTCCTGGGCATTGCGGCACCGGGCAACGGTTCAGCTGGTGTGTCAGGCAACTACGTGGTCTAGTCTGCACACTTTCATGAAACATCAAGTGCATACCTATGCTTCGGCAGACGCCAGTCTAGGTAGGCGAGTCCTTCGGCGGTTGTCCACCTGTAAGAGGGGGCCGATTTCGGCTCTTCTTATTGAGGTATTCTTTTACCCACCCAGGGACTGCTCTTGGACGTCCCAATTGTCTGGGTCTCCCAATGGAGCGACAAAGAAGGGAATTTTGTTTACTTACCGTAAATTCCTTTTCTTCTAGCTCCTATTGGGAGACCCAGCACCCACCCTGTGCCCTTTGGGCTGGTTGTTCTTTTGGGTTATGGTCTGCAGTTCTCCGAACATCCTTCGGATTGAATTTACCCTAGACCAATTTATAAGTTTCCTCCTTCCTGCTTTTGCACCAAAACTGAGGAGCCCGTGATCCACGGGAGGGTGTATAGGCAGAGGGGAGGGGTTACACTTTTTAAAGTGTAATTTCTTTGTCGCTCCATTGGGAGACCCAGACAATTGGGTGTATAGCTTCTGCCTCCGGAGGCCACACAAAGTATTACACTTTAAAAAGTGTAACCCCTCCCCTCTGCCTATACACCCTCCCGTGGATCACGGGCTCCTCAGTTTTATGCTTTGTGTGGAAGGAGGCACACATCCACTCATGCATTCTCATATTAGTTATGTCGGTTGGAAGAAAAGAGGGCCCCCACGGGGCCCCCGGCATGTTCCCTTCTCACCCCACTACGTCGGCGGTGTTGTTAAGGTTGAGGTACCCATTGCGGGTACAAAGGCCGGAGCCTCATGCCGTCTCCTTCACCATCCCTTAGCGGCTCTGGGAGAAGTGGGATCCTGAACGGTCATCCAGTTGCTGGGACCGTGCTCCCTCCGCAGCCCCTGTGGGAATCTGCCGGACTGGAGTCTATTCAACCTCGGGGACCGGGCCCTGCAACTCTAAGGTACTCTGTGTCCCCATTGGGGACTGTGCAGGGAGCGCACCTTCTTCCCGGACGCTGCGGCAGCTGCTGAATTGAGAAGACCGGCGGACTTCCGCGCCGACCGTGCCTGCTTGTCGGGTGCGGTCTCAAATTTAGTCCCCGGCTTCATCGCGGCCTAGTCGCAAAAATCCCGCCCCCGGGCCTGCCTGTCAGGGGTAAGGGCGGGACTGCCGACCTGACGTCGGATGTGAGGGCTGGAGCATCCTGCATGTTTCTTCCCCCCTCACTGATCACTGTGGGGACCCCAGATTCCCGCACTTTCCTGGCGCTGCCCACGGCTCCACTCCTCCCCTGAGATCTCCGGCAGCCATTTTTTGGGCATTTTGCCGGTGGAGGATTCTCAGGAACAGCTCTGCAGCTCCAGGGGACCTAAAGCTGGGAATCTGGAGGCACACACTCCGCTTGTTAGCGGTCGGTAAGCCACACCGGTCACCCGGTGCTGGTCCCCCCCCAGGGTGCCGGAATAGATACGTATTTATATATATATATATATATATATATATATATATATATATATATATATATATATTTCTGTTCGGTCGGGCTGTATACCCTGTTTTTGTCCATATACCCTCAGTGATCATTCTCCTAGGAGACAACAGCATGTCGTCCACAAGGAGCAAAGCTGTTAAGGCACAGGGGTTTTTTGCGGCCTGTACCTCTTGTGGGGCTATGTTACCTGCGGGTTCCACCTACCCTCACTGTGAGCAATGCTCGACCCCTGTTTCACTTGCTCAGCCGGAGCCTCGGTCACTAGTCGACCCCTCGGCTCATGTAGACCCCCCTGCTCCCCCTGTCCAGGCGCCAGGGACAGAGTTCTCCTCTTTTGCTGAGAAACTCTGAGTCACTTTCACAATCCATGGCTCAGTCTATGGACAAATGGTCTGCCAAGCTGCTAGAAGCTTTGCAGTCCAGACCGGTCCTTACAAAGGCCCCGGCCCCTGTTGGATCGTCACCTCCAGGCCCCTCTCGGTCCGAGCCGCAGCGCGCTCCCAGGTTGGGCCCTAGGTCCTACGCGGAGGACTCCTGCCAGGACCACAGTCCTAGACAGGCTAAGCGGGCTCGCTGGGAATCTTCCCCGACTTCTTCACGCTGCTCGGGTTCCCAGCTTGAGGACTCTCTGGAGGACGAGGCGGACGTCGCAGCTCAGGGTTCTGACCCTGACGTCGCCCTTAACCTTGATACACCTGAGGGGGGACGCATTAGTGAATGATCTTATCTCGTCCATCAACCAGGTGTTGGATCTCTCTCCCCCGCCTCCTACTGTGGAGGAGTCGGCGTCTCAGCAGGAGAAACACCAGTTTCGCTTCCCCAAACGTACACGTAGTGCGTTCTTCGATCACTCTAACTTCACAGACGCTGTCCAGAAGCCCAGAGCGGTTCCGGACAAGCGCTTTACTAAGCGCCTCACTGACACGCGTTACCCCTTCCCGGCTGAAGTTAAGGGGTGGGCTCAATGTCCCAAGGTGGATCCTCCAGTCTCTAGATTGGCGGCTAGATCTGTGGTATCGGTGGCAGATGGCTCATCGCTAAAGGATGCCACTGACAGGCAGAGCTCCTGGTGAAGTCCATCTATGAGGCCACGGGCGCGTCTTTTGTCCCGGCCTTTGCAGCCGTGTGGGCACTCCAAGCTATCTCGGCTTGTCTGACTGAGATTAATGCTGTCACACGTAATTCTGCTCCGCAAGTTGCGTCTTTGACTTCTCAAGCGTCAGCTTTTTCTTCTTACGCCATGAACGCTGTCCTAGACTCGGCTAGCCGTACAGCTGTGGCATCCGCTAACTCTGTGGCAGTCCGCAGGGCCATGTGGCTGCGCGAATGGAAGGCAGACTCGGCCTCCAAGAGGTTCTTAACCGGTTTGCAGTTTGCTGGCGAACGCTTGTTTGGCGAACGATTGGATGAGATTATTAAGGAATCCAAGGGAAAGGACTCATCCTTACCCCAGTCCAGACCTAAGAGACCTCAACAACGGAAAATACAATCGAGGTTTCGGTCCTTTCGTCCCTCCGCCAAGCCCCAATCCTCTTCGTCCAGCAGGCAGGAGAAAGGCCAGAGGAACTCCTATGCGTGGCAGTCCAAGTCACGCCCCCAAAAGGCCGCAGGAGGCACTGCCTCCAAGGCGGCCTCCTCATGACTCTCGGCATCCCCTAACCGCATCCTCGGTCGGTGGCAGGCTCTCCCGCTTTGGCGACGCCTGGTGGCCACATGTTCAAGACCGATGGGTGAGAGACATTCTGTCTCACGGTTACAGGATAGAGTTCAGCTCCCGTCCTGCGGCTCGTTTCTTCAGAACCTCTCCGCCCCCTGCTCAGGCCGACGCACTTTTTCAGGCGGTGGACGCTCTGAAGACAGAAGGAGTTGTGACCCCCGTTCCCCTTCAGGAACGTGGTCGCGGCTTTTACTCTAACTTGTTCGTGGTGCCAAAAAAGGACGGATCATTCCGTCCCGTTCTGGACCTCAAACTGCTCAACAGACACGTGAGAACCAAAAGGTTTCGGATGGAATCTCTCCGCTCGGTCATCGCCTCGATGTCACAAGGAGACTTCCTAGCATCGATCGACATCAAAGATGCTTATCTCCACATGCCGATCGCACCCGAACATCAACGCTTCTTGCGTTTCGCCATCAGGGACGAACACCTTCAGTTCGTGGCATTGCCTTTCGGCCTGGCGACAGCCCCACGGGTTTTCACCAAAGTCATGGCATCCGTCGTGGCGGTCCTACACTCTCAGGGCCACTCGGTGATTCCCTACCTAGACGATCTCCTAGTCAGGGCCCTTTCTCGGGTGTCGTGTCAACACAGCCTTACAGTCGCTCTGACGACTCTCCAGCAGTTCGGGTGGATCATCAACTTCCCAAAATCCAAGTTGACACCGACCCAATCACTGACTTACCTCGGGATGGAGTTTCATACACAGTCAGCGGTAGTCAAGCTACCGCGAGACAAACAACTTTCTCTGCAGGCAGGGGTGCAATCACTTCTTCGGGGTCAGTCACACCCCTTAAGGCGCCTCATGCACTTCCTGGGGAAGATGGTGGCAGCGATGGAGGCAGTGCCGTTCGCGCAATTTCATCTACGGCAGCTCCAATGGGACATTCTCCGCAAATGGGACAGGAGGTCGGCTTCCCTCGACAGGAACGTCTCTCTTTCCCTTGCAACCAAGACGTCACTTCAGTGGTGGCTCCTTCCCAATTCTCTATCGCAGGGAAAATCCTTCCTACCCCCAACCTGGGCTGTGGTCACCACGGACGCGAGCCTGTCAGGGTGGGGAGCGGTTTTTCTCCACCACAGGGCTCAGGGAACCTGGACTCCGATAGTCTTCCCTTCAGATCAATGTTCTGGAAATAAGGGCAGTGTATCTAGCCCTATTGGCTTTTCAGCGGTGGCTGGAGGGCAGGCAGATCCGTATCCAGTCGGACAACGCCACTGCCGTCGCATACATCAACCAAGGCGGCACTCGCAGTCGTCAAGCCTTCCAGGAAGTCCGGCGGATTCTGCAGTGGGTGGAAGCCACAGCCTCCACCATCTCCGCAGTTCACATCCCAGGCGTAGAAAACTGGGAAGCAGATTTTCTCAGTCGTCAGGGCATGGATGCGGGGGAATGGTCTCTGCACCCAGAAGTGTTTCGAGAGATCTGTCGCTGCTGGTGAACGCCGGACGTCGATCTCATGGCGTCACGGCACAACAACAAAGTCCCGGCATTCATGGCACGGTCTCAGGATCACAGAGCTCTGGCGGCGGACGCGTTAGTTCAGGACTGGTCGCAGTTCCAACTGCCTTATGTGTTTCCTCCTCTGGCGATGCTGCCCAGAGTGTTACGCAAGATCAGGTCCGACTGCCGTCACGGCATTCTCGTCGCTCCAGACTGGCCGAGGCGGTCGTGGTACCCGGATCTGTGGCATCTCACGGTGGGTCAGCCGTGGGCGCTTCCAGACCGCCCAGACTTGCTGTCACAAGGGCCATTTTTCCATCTGAATTCTGTGGCCCTCAACCTGACTGTGTGGCCATTGAGTCCTGGCTCCTAGCGTCTTCAGGGTTATCCCAGGATGTCATTGCCACCATGAGACAGGCCAGGAAGCCAACGTCCGCAAAGATCTATTACAGGTCTTGGCAAATCTTCTTATCCTGGTGCTCTGATAACGGTTTCTCTCCATGGCCGTTTGCCTTACCCACTTTTCTTTCATTCCTCCAATCCGGAATGGACAAGGGTTTGTCACTCGGCTCTCTCAAGGGCCAAGTATCGGCGCTCTCCGTATTTTTTCAAAAGCATCTAGCCAGGCTTCCGCAGGTCCGCACGTTCCTGCAGGGAGTTTGCCACATAGTCCCACCTTACAAGCGTCCGCTAGAACCCTGGGATCTTAACAGGGTGCTAACGGCTCTTCAGAAACCACCTTTCGAGCCGCTGCGGGATGTCTCTATCACGTCTTTCGCAAAAGGTGGCCTTTCTAGTGGCAATTACATCACTCCGGAGAGTGTCTGAGCTTGCAGCGCTATCATGCAAAGCCCCCTTCCTGGCGTTTCACCAGGATAAGGTGGTTCTGCGTCCGGTTCCGGAATTTCTCCCTAAGGTGGTATCTACTTTTCATCTCAATCAGGATATCTCCTTACCTTCATTTTGCCCTAATCCAATTCACCAATGTGAAAAGGATTTGCACTCTTTGGATCTGGTGAGAGCACTCCGGCTCTACGTGTCTCGCACGGTGCCCCTGCGTCGTTCAGATGCGCTCTTTGTCCTTGTCGCTGGCTAGCGTAAGGGTTCGCAAGCTTCCAAGTCAACCTTGGCTCGGTGGATCAAGGAACCGATTCTCGAAGCCTACCGTTCTTCTGGGCTTCCGCTTCCTTCAGGGCTGATAGCCCATTCTACCAGAGCCGTGGGTGCGTCCTGGGCATTGCGGCACCGGGCTACGGCTCAGCAGGTGTGTCAGGCGGCTACCTGGTCTAGTCTGCACACTTTCACGAAACACTATCAGGTGCATACCTATGCTTCGGCAGACGCCAGTCTAGGTAGGCGAGTCCTTCAGGCGGCGGTTGCCCACCTCTAAGAGGAGGGCCGTTTCGGCTCTTGTTATTGAGGTATTCTTTTACCCACCCAGGGACTGCTTTTGGACGTCCCAATTGTCTGGGTCTCCCAATGGAGCGACAAAGAAGGGAATTTTGTTTACTTACCGTAAATTCCTTTTCTTCTAGCTCCTATTGGGAGACCCAGCACCCGCCCCTGTTCCCTTCGGGCTGGTTGTTCTTTTGTGTACACATGTTGTTCATGTTGAATTGTTCTTTTGGTTCATGATTCAGTTCTCCGAACATCCTTCGGATTGAATTTACCCTATACCAATTCATAAGTCTTCTCCTTCCTGCTTTTGCACCAAAACTGAGGAGCCCGTGATCCACGGGAGGGTGTATAGGCAGAGGGGAGGGGTTACACTTTTTAAAGTGTAATACTTTGTGTGGCCTCCGGAGGGAGAAGCTATACACCCAATTGTCTGGGTCTCCCAATAGGAGCTAGAAGAAAAGGAATTTACGGTAAGTAAACAAAATTCCCTTCTTCATGGTGCAGGGAAACTAATGTCCAGCCTATGCCTCTGGCCATCCCCAGAATTCTCGATTTTCTGCAGATTGTCTCAGTTCCCTTAAAGGGCAGGTCTCAGCGCTCTCAATCTTCTACCAATGCCGCCTGGCTCAAAAACCGCAGGTCAAGACCTTCCTCCAGGGCGTTTCCCATCTAGTTCCCCCGTACAAACGGCCGCTGGACCCATGGGACCTCAATCTCGTTCTGGACGGTCTCCAGAGGTCCCCCTTTGAACATCTCAAGGAATCCTCCCTTGCTCTTCTGTCCTGGAAGGTAACGTTCCTGGTGGCAATTACATCCATCAGACGGGTTTCGGAGCTAGCAGCACTCTCTTGCCACGAGCCTTTTCTGATTTTTCACCAGGACAAGGTGGTTCTGCACCCCCTTCCGAATTTTCTTCCAAAGGTTCCTACCCAGTTTCATTTGAACGAGGACATTGTTCTGCCTTCCTTTTGTCCACACCCAGTTCATAGGGTGGAAAGGTCTCTGCATTCGTTAGACCTAGTCAGAGCTCTCAGATATTACATATCCAGGACAGCCCCCTTTAGGAAAACGGACTCTTTGTTCGTCATTCCTGAGGGGCCTAAGAAGGGACAGGCAGCTTCAAAGGCGACTCTGGCTCGCTGGATTCGCTCTGCGATCCAGGAAGTCTACCGCTTACAACTCAAGCCCATTCCTAGTGGGCTGCGGGCTCATTCCACGCGAGCAGTTAGCGCTTCGTGGGCCATTCGGCATCAGGCTTCAGTGGAATAGGTGTGTAAGACTGCGACCTGGTCTAGCCTACATACGTTTTCAAAGCATTAGAGTCCATACCCAGGCTTCAGCTGAGGCAAATCTGGGTAGGAAAATTCTGCAAACTGCAATAGAGCACCTCTCTCAGTAGGTGCTCCAGGCTGTCTGGGACTGGTTCCTAGTCCTTGGGTTGCGTTGTCTTGTTTTTATTTTTCCCACCCATGGACCTGCTTTAGGACGTCCCATGGTCCTGTGTCCCCCAATGAGGCGTCAGAGAAAAACGGATTTTTGTGTACTCACTGTAAAATCGTTTTCTGTTAGCCATCATTGGGGGACACAGCACCCACCCTGTTACCCTGTTGGGCCTTGGTTCTCTCAGTACCTTATTTGGTTATGACTCTTTTTTTTTTTTCCTCATGTTCCTCCATTGAGAAGTTTTTACTGTTTTTTTTTTCTCCTACTGCTTGTGTACTAAAATTGAGGTTGCCTGGCCCGGCCAGGGGGTGTATACTGCAGAGGAGGAGCTATGCTTTTGCATCTACTTATGCTGCCTATCCATAGGAGGACACTAACACCCATGGTCCTGTGTCCTCCAATGATGGCTAAGAGAAAACGATTTTACGGTGAAAATCCGTTTTTTTTCTTCTCTCGGAAGAAAGCAGCCATGCTTTTTTTTTTTTTTTTTTGGTGGGGGTGGGGGGGGGGGGGGGGGGGCGGCGAGGGGGGGGGGGGTAGGAAGAAGGCAGCCATGGCATTTCTTTTGGGAGGGGGGGGGGTGTAAGAAGATAGCCATGGTTTGTTTGGGGTTTTGTTTTTTTTTGGGGGAGGAGATAGGAAGAAAGAAGCCATGCTTTTTTTTGGGGTGGGGGGGGGGGGGGTTAAAAAGCTGGGGTTTTTTTTATTTTTCTCCAGCATATACTCTTTAAGCTATTGGTATAAAAAATATTTTGGCCAGATTGGTGCTTCATCAATTGATGCCAGTATAGATATCACCCACCCCACTGACCAGCTCACCGTTGCAGTGGAAAGAGCTACCACATTGTACCGTCATACAGAACACCAGCACGCACCATCCTCGTTGCAGCCGCCATCTTTATTTATGACTTTGTCCGACAAGTTGCATTGCAGCGCATTTTACAAAACGTTAAGGCAATAGTGAAGATGCCGCCCGTGAGAACAAGATTCCTCCATGCAGATGCTAATGAAGGATTACAGATCCGTCTATAGCTTCCCTAGGAGACTGTCGCCAGCTGTAATATCCAATATGGCGGCCTCCACTGTACCGTAATAAGAATCAAAAAACAATTTTTGAAGAAATCTTGTTCCTCGGGCAATAAATAATCTTTTACAATTTTTAATTCTGACCATACAAGTTAAAAGCAAAAGCATACAGGCTCCGCTTGGGCTGGGGGAGGGGTAAGTGCAATGTTGTACATAGAACGGCTGTCTGCAGCCGCCGGATCGGCGACTTTTGTCATTAGCGGACATTTATTACCTATAAACATAAGGAAATCGTAATTTGTAAACTTAATCGCTTTCCATTCCTTGAATGTATGAGTGCCATTTGTTTTTGTTTTTTAAAGAAGACGTGCAAATAGTACAATGCCAGGCTTGCTGGGATTTGTAGTTCACTGCAGGACAAACTATCAAAAGGTTACAGAATTATAGATCTAGAGGTATGAGCCTCCATTAATGTATAACCTTTCATCTCAATATGGGGTACTTTTAAAGGGGTATTCAGACTGCTCACCTCCGCATTGGGGGTGTGGGGGGGGAAATGGTGGCATCACGACTACAGGTATCTGCCAGCTTGAGTGCATGAACGGCAGGTATGATGGACCTGGACTAGTCATGCCTGACAGCTGTTGATGTGACTACCAGTCTGTCACCTCTGATATGGAAGTGAACCCCTTTAAATGGAATGGTATAGCGCCATCCCTATCCACAGGACGCTTGAGGTATTGCAGTTCAGTCACAATCACTTGTAGATACAGCTTTTCTTGTTTTTGCACAGTAGTATCCCTGCATTTTTTTTTTTTGGTCATTATTTTGAGGCGCATTTTTTTTTTCCCTCTTTTGCGTAAAGGTTAATCAGCTCCATAATTACCAGTTTTTATCTTTTAATAGAATTCTGTAATGTTAGTATTACAATTGAAGGGATACTATTATGGGGCTGAGCTGAAATACTAGATATAGCCTATGAACAGATATCTGCTTTCTGGCATTGACGGCACCATATTTTATTTATTTTTTTTAACTGTGGACAAATCCAGAAACTTATAAAAATGGCCCTCACCAAGGAAATGACAATGAACAGGCTTATCTTCAGTATAGGCCTCGTTTCCCATAGCAACCAATCACAGAACAGCTTTCATTTTTTCAGAACACTTTTAGAAATGAAAGCTGAGCTCTGGTTGGTTGCTATGGGAAACTAGGCCGGTTTTTGATCACTGAGGCCTACTTGAGTTTTCAGTCTGTTTATGTTGTACCACTGTCTCTTAAATAAGTGATGTCTCCTGTTTGGGCTCTAGATGAATTGATTTGGCCGCCTACATGTGCCTTGTGCCATATTTCAGTAATGGTTTGACCTCACTGGTGCAATCCGATACAGAAAACCCATTTTCATAAACCCTATGGCGGTGCTACAAAAACGCATCTAGTTTTTGTTTTTCTTTGCACTTAGCTGTGCTTTGGACCCCTGAAAAAAACAAAAAAAACAAATGCCAGCTCACCATGACGGTATTTTTAACTAAGGAATCTAAAGTTACAGCGGCATCTCACTACCTATGTGTCATTTACTTTGGTCCAGCCATTCCTACAATTACATCAGTCCTACCGGGGAAATGTCCTGTTAGGCCGCTTTCGCACTGTGTTCCTCTCCCCGTTCACTGGTCCCGTTGGGGCTTCCATCGGAAACACCCCCCCCTCTGGCAAAACTTGTTTTGGAAGTATGCGCCGACGGAACCCATTGACTATAATGGTACAGACAGTCAGTGTGCTCTGTCATGCACCATTTTCAGGGGTATATACTTTCTGGAGGCGGACGCCCAGATGCAGTAGACTGTTTGGGTGTCCGCCTCGAATAGTCGTTTATTCCCGAAAATGGTGCACGACAGAGCACACTAACTCAGTGTGCACCATTATAGTCAATGGGCTCCGTCGTCGCATACTTCCAAAATCTGTTTTGCCAGGGAGATTCGGACAGAAGCCCCCGGGCCACTGAACGAGCAGAGGAACACAGTGTGAAAGCCGCCTTACTCCAGAGGGGGCACAAACTTATGAGACAAACTAAATGAGGCCTGAAACAAATTGTATCAAATATATTATATATTAAATAAGCGCCTTTTAGATAGGTTTATTTTATTTGCATTATATATTCGGCCTCCACGTGTCTCTTAAACACTTTATGATCCAATAAAGCAGGGAAAAAAAAATAAAATGTATGTACCATGTGTAGGAAAACAAAAAAAAAAAAAATAAAAATCTGGTTTGCATATGCAGAGAATTAGTCATAGGGGATGGTGAAATATTTGGGGTTGAGATATTTGCACCGAATACCTAGTACCATTCCAGTATCTGTCACGATTAACCTAATGCAAGTCAATGGGGAACCTGTGCATTGTTCTGGGGAAATTTACAAAAAAAAATGATTGGGTTCCCTATTGACTTGCATTAGGTTTGCTATTTGTGACCAATACTGAACTAGTACCTAGGCAATTCGGTACAAACATCCCGAACCTAAATATTTTTTACTATTCACCCATCTATTAGTTATAGCTAAACTGCAATGGGTAACTTTTTTTTTCCCACGCATACAGTAATACCAATTTGATAGGTTGCAGATAAAAATACCATTAAAAAAATGTGAGTTTTTTTTTTTTTTAATGTTAGATTGCGGATATTAGATAAAAACATTAAAAAAAATTGAAATATATTTTTTTTCAATTTATATTTTTTTAATTTTGGGTTGCGGATAATAGATAAAAAAATATTATTCCAATTTTTTTACTGTTAGGTTACGGATAATAGATAAAAATAACATTTAATAAAAAAATATTATTTTTCCAACTTTTTTCTGTTATTATTTTTCCAATTTTTTACCGTTAAAAATATTTTTTTATTAAATGTTATTTTTATCTATTATCCGCAACCTAACATTTAATAAAAAATATTTTTCCAATTTTTTACTGTTATTTTTATCTATTATCCGCAACCTAACATTTAATAAAAACAGTAAAAAAAATTGGAAAAATATTTTTTATCTATTATCCGCAACCTAACATTAAAGTATAAATTGAAAAAAATATATTTCAATTTTTTTTTTACTGTTATTTTTATCTATTATCCGTAACCTATCAAATCGGTATTACTATATGCGCGGGGAAAAAAATATATTGTAATAGGAGTATTCTGTATGTGTCAAAGGATCGGTCATGTTGACCAGTTTAATCAAGTGTTCAAGAGACACGATGCGATGGCCGCCTCGCTACACTATAATCTCAGGACTCTGCCTTTAAGCCATATGCAATATTCTACTCGTATAAAATACATATAAATATATACAGGAGCACGACGTACATAACTTAAATACCTCTAGTGATAATAGTGCTCTGTCCCCTTTATCTACAGAATTGCTTCCTTTGGTTACAACGCTATGAAAATATAGCAAATATTACAAAAATATACATATTCCAACCCGCCACTAGCGTCGTGGGTTTACGAAGACTGAAATGTGAGCGCTGGACAGACCAGACCCAACGCAGACCTCAAGGGGAGGTTCATGTATTAAAAAAAAAATGGAAATGTTAAAATGAAAAATATTTAAGAACTAATCTTTTTTTTTTCTACTCCAATCACATCCAGAGCTGCATTAAAAAAAATGTTGTCAGTGCTTTCCTTTGGCGCTTTTTTTCATCGCCCACATTTTCTACATGTTGGAACTGGTTTGTCAGCCTGGTGCATAGTAATCCTAATTTCAAATGCAGCTTTAGCTGTTACTAGAGTATTAAAAAAATAAAATTATATATATATATATATATATATATATATATATATATATATATATATATATATATATATATATATATATATAATCTCCAACCCACCCCATTCCTAGATTTTAAATCTTTTTCCCTACAGGGTGAAGGAATATTTATTTTTATTTTTTTTTTGCACATTTTAGCGTAATTGCTAACAGGGGTTTTTTTTTGGATGGGGGTGTCTGCTATGGTTTAACCATACTTTCCAATATCTAAGTGCTATCAGTTATACATAGTTCTTAGATGAATGTGGCATGGAGGTGACTGCACAAGTTTTGTTCGATCACTCACTCCTTAGGGGGTCTGGATTCAGTTTTTTGCTTGCAATTTTCCCTTTTTTTGGCTAATCAGTGGTCATCCTACTTATTGAATGAGCCCTTTATAAGATAAAGATGTGTTTTTGGTGTTGGACAGTTGTACCTCCAAAAAATTATGTACCTTCATCTTTTTGTTTCTGGCCTAGTTAAATAATGAAAAAAATATATATTTAAAAATAAAAAAAAGCTTTTGTTAAAGTGCGCGGCGCTCCATGCAAACTGCTGAAAAGTACAAACATGGATGTGAGAAATACATTCAGTAACAAAGAAGACGTGTAGACCAATTTAGCAGGGATTATAGTGGCGTGGTGCTCGGGATCTTCTCTAACCAAAAGCCCCAAATGTACTCCTTCAGAAATGACCCTATAATAACGGGCGGCAACCATGTTTTCATAACTGGTGACTCCTTTCCAAGGTTGCCTTCTCAAAAACATCCTTTTTAACCAAGCCCATGCCTACAAAAGGACGGATGTAGTTTTTTGGGGGTTTTTTGGTTCCCACCAGCCTTAATCCGGTGAGGTGTTCCTGTAAGTCGTCTTGCAGACACGCAGCTTCTACACATCATGTAAATTCCACCATGAAAGATATGTTTCTTAAGACACACAAAAAACAAATACTTCAGGAAAAGGCAAATCGTTAAGAAACTCATCCATGTGCGGAATGCCTTAGAGAGGGAGAGTTTCGACCACCTTCTTCTGCAAGACGTGTCCTGTAAACGTAATTGTGGGGGTTTAAGACAAGCCGTAGTCTGAGTTCAGAATCTAAGAAATTTGCAAGAAGAGTTAAGTTCTCTGTAAGTGCATAGTGAGAGTCCATCTTACGTCACGTCCCAAGATGATGTCCCAGCAGAGTAGAATTTTCTTCCCTTTATTATCCGGTAGCATACTCAGGATATAACTTCTCTACAGTGCTAAAGGGAATTAAGACGCTCTTGCAGCACCCTGAATAAAACCTAGAGACCAGCAATGACTGTCGTCATAACTCAAGGATTGACCAGCAAGTCCTAAGAAACGCGCTGGTCCCTTTTTAAAAGCACCATCAATAATTTTGCAAGAAACATCTCCAGAAGATGGCCAGATGCCAAATGCTTTTCTTGAAGACAATAAGCAGCTCCTTGTAGCTCAGTGTTTCCCAACTATGTGTCATAGTGATAGTCAACAGGACGGGTGATGGGACAGCCAGCTGCCAACAAGCAAAAAGTAAGAGCCACCAGGGCTCATTGAAAATTATCATCTAGAGCCGCCAGGGCTCCAAGAACTCGTTATAAGCCACCAGGGCTTCCAAAGTAAAGCTTTCAAGCCACCAGGGCCTGTTGACTGAAAATACCCAAAGCCTCCAGGGCTTAAGGAGATAGAACCAAGAAAGCGACCTATGCTTGTTGACGTATCTTGAGAAACTCTGTCAAAGAGGGATTCATCTGTAGCCTGTTGATTGGACCAACATGAAGAGCCATTGAGAGTCCACAATGGGTCTCAACGATACAACATCCTGAATTATATCCAGAAGGTATAAAGAAGCTCCTGGAGCTTCGACCAATGTAGACAGTAGTGTGTCCCACCATATCTGCTAACTGACACTGGGGTGGACTCTGTTGTGGGCACGCACTGACTTCCGCCTTTTGCTCTGTGTTAACTGCATGGGGATGAGCGCGGGTTCTTCGGCCACCACCTTCTCCACGGTAATTATTTTGCTCGTTGAAGTGCTTTCTGATAATACCTGAGAAACAGTGGAAGATGGAGAAGTAGGCAGAGAACTCTTCTTCGAGCGGTGGTGACCCTCAGATTTAGAACTTCTACTTAAGGTAGACTTTTGCTGGAGGCCTTGTGTTCTTTGGGAACGACTTAGTGGCCTCTGGGTTTCAAAGCCGTTAGGTTCTCGCCTTCTATTCTTGGCTATTCTCATTTGCACATCTTCGAGGCTGCGCTCTATTTGATACACTTCTTCAGTGGCATGGTTGACTAGATCAAACTGCGACAGAAGTGTCTCGAGCACGGGGATCAATCTTTGGATGTTAGCATCGACCTCTGCTCTTTCCCTGGTGCTCACAGCGTTGAACGAATCCAACTGGCTGGAGATGGTAGAGAAGGATGAGGAGGAAGAGGTGTCCGAAGCCGCACTTGGGGTGGAACCTCGAAGAGACTTGGAATCGCTTGAGGAGCGTGAAGGAAGCGGCTCCATTCCTTCGAAGCGTACCTTGTGACGGAACTGAAATACAAAAATGTACAAGATTTTCTCAGTTTTGCAAAGTAGTCAACATAACGCATGTTGACGTTTGTATTACGGCAAGCCACCGCATTTCATTCACCTCTTTCACTTTGCTGACACCCATCCAGATCCGAAGCCTCCTGAGAAAGAGCTCCACCATCTCGTAGTCCTGCAGTTCAAACGCCGGGCGGAACAAATCCAACCGCACTTGTCGGTAACTACTGATCAACATGGCCGCAAAGAATCGCATCAGGATCCAGACTTCCAGCACCAGGTAGCTTGCGAAGTAGAGGTGGTGAATGTAGGAGGTGTATGGGAAAGGGGCCTTTAGAGCAATGGTGCCACGAGCCACCGCAAACAGAGAGACGATGCTCGCCCCAAAACTGTGAAATCTCTCCCAGGATGATGAGAAAAGCTGAAGGGAAGAGGTGGAATAATTATTACTCAAAACAGAATATAAATTTACAATGTGAGATCCAAATAGATCGAAACTTATATATATTAACACTCTGGCCAAAGGGATCCTCACCGATTCCAAGAACGGAACGCAACCATGCATAAGTCTATGAGTTATATATATAACAGTTTTGGAGAAAGAGCAGATTCGGACAGACTGAACTTACCAAAAAGCCGAGCTGAGCGTACACCAGAACTAGACCAAGAGTGGCTCCCGCAGCGGCACAAAGCTCCTTCATAGATGAACTCAACGTTTTCCCAAATACTGACCACTCTCTGATGAATCGAAGCTGCTGGGCAACCTTAAAAATAAGTAAAAGTAAATATAAATATATATATATATATATATATATATATATATATAACATTGATGTCTAAATGTCTTGTTGATACTTGGAAACCATCAATAAGCAGGCTGGCTGTTATTAATTGGCAATTTTAAAGCTTAATTGATGTATAGATGTTTGCATTTGTAAGGTCAGACCCTGATCTTAAGCTGGTGTCACACACAGCGACAACGACAACGACGTCGCTGCTACGTCACCATTTTCTGTGACGTTGCAGCGACGTCCCATCGCTGTCGCTGTGTGTGACATCCAGCAACGACCTGGCCCCTGCTGTGAGGTCGCCGGTCGTTGCTGAATGTCCAGCTTCATTTTTTGGTCGTCGCTCTCCCGCTGTGAAGCACAGATCGCTGTGTGTGACAGCGAGAGAGCGACGAAATGAAGCGAGCAGGAGCCGGCACTGGCAGCTGCGGTAAGCTGTAACCAGCGTAAACATCGGGTAACCAAGGGAAGACCTTTCCCTGGTTACCCGATGTTTACGCTGGTTACCAGCCTCCGCCCTTGCTGCCAGTGCCGGCTCCTGCACTGTGACATGTGGCTGCAGTACGCATCGGGTAATTAACCCCATGTGTACTGTAGCAAGGAGAGCAAGGAGCCAGCGCTAAGCAGTGTGTGCGGCTCCCTGCTCTCTGAACTGTGACATGTAGCTGCAGCACACATCGGGTTAATTAACCCCATGTGTACTGTAGGAGAGCAAGGAGCCAGCGCTAAGCAGTGTGCGCGGGCTCCCTGCTCTCTGAACATGTAGCACAGCGACGTTATGATCGCTGCTTCTGCTGTGTTTGACAGCTAAGCAGCGATCATAACAGCGACTTACAAGGTCGTTGTTACGTCACCGAAAATGGTGACGTAACAGCGACGTCGTTGTCGCTGTCGTTTAGTGTGACCCCAGCTTTAGAGGAGAGCGCTGGGCTCACAATCTTATCCCAAAAGTGGTGGATGGGGCTGTGGTTCAGACTCTTTGCTGCTTGTGGTGTCCTTCCACCAAACTTCTCCAATGTCTTCATAGTCCTTGTGCACTGGGCACAGTCATGAGGAACAGAAAAGAGCCTTCTCAGAACTGTTCTCACAAAGGTGGAAGGTACAATTATCCACAACGTCTTGTGCTAAAAGATTAAGATGTCCAGCCACTGGAGATAAGAGGCCGAAGACGACCCCTGACAACAGCCCGAAGAATTATCCTCCTCCAACTTCTGTACAGTGGGCACAATGCAGTTGGGGGTAACATTCTCCTTGAATCACCAAACCCAGACTTGTCTATCAGACGCAGATAGAGAAGTGTGATCCATCACTGCACAGAACACATCTCCTCCAGAGTCCAGTGGTGGCCACTTTACATGGCTCCATCTGACGCCCAGCATTGTGCTTGGTGATGTACGGCTCGGCATTGTGCTTGGTGGTGTACGGCTCGGCATTGTGCTTGGTGGTGTACGGCTCGGCATTGTGCTTGGTGGTGTACGGCTCGGCATTGTGCTTGGTGATGTACGGTTCGGCATTGTGCTTGGTGATGTACGGCTCGGCATTGTGCTTGGTGGTGTACGGCTCGGCATTGTGCTTGGTGGTGTACGGTTCGGCATTGTGCTTGGTGATGTACGGTTCGGCATTGTGCTTGGTGATGTACGGTTCGGCATTGTGCTTGGTGATGTACGGCTCGGCATTGTGCTTGGTGGTGTACGGCTCGGCATTGTGCTTGGTGGTGTACGGCTCGGCATTGTGCTTGGTGATGTACAGCTTCAGCTGCTCGGCCATGAAGCTTCCAGCAGGCGCAGTGTTAGTTCTGATGTTATCAGAGGAGGTCTGGACTCTGCAGTTATGGGGTCAGCAGAGCGGTGGCGATTTTTCTGCCCTCTGCTCCTCAGCACTCGGCCCCCTGCTCTGTAACATTACGGAGTCTCTGCGTCTCCTTCCACTTTTCAATAATATCACTCATAGGTGATGGGGGGAAGAAATGTCATGAATGGACTTGTTGCACAAGTGGCTATTATCAGTGCGCTCTGCACCACCATCCATTATGTCCCATGTTAGTAAAGGCAGACGAGGTGGTGAGGCGCCAGATGTTATAGACCAAGGCCAAGGAGGCCCTATTGTTATACACCGGTGAGAGGGGCCAAATGTTTTACACGGGGGGCAATGGGGCTGAATGATAAACTGGAAGTCAATGATTTAAGCCCTGTGGATCAATACTGTTCTACATGCAGTGTATGATAAGAGAAACAGAATAATAATGGGCCATTCAAATAAATTCACCCATGTGCACTCAAGGTACTAAGTAAATACACCTGTATAACTCTGTCAAGGACAGACCAATCCGGTAACATGGACGGAAAAACATTCTACTAAAATCATAAATGATATAAGTCCTTACCTTCACAGTGAGGAGGAAGAGCAGGGAGGCGGAGAGGCTGTTGAATGTGATACCCAAGAAGGCCACATGGTGCAGGTTGATAAATAAGGCTTTGTCCTTCCGGTATCTGTCCCACTGCTGGTTGGCCAGGCTGCCTCGACTCAGGTATACAACCACGGTGCTCACTGTCAAGACCGTCAGCAACCACTGGACGTAATTCCAGAAATGGGTAAAATAAAGCCGCCCCTCCTTCCTGATAAATAGACACTCGGCAATGACGAAGTAGACGACGAACATCATGAGGAACACCTGGAAAGAGAGAACATCCAAAATTCGCTGGTCGCTACCTGAAGGTGACGGTCATGCAGCTTTGGATGTGGCTTGTGGAGAAGACGGGAGGCTTACCATCATGATAAGAAGTAGGTGGGTCCCGCTGCTCAGGGGTAGTAATGGAAACGCTCTGATTTCAGCTGATGTGAGCGATCTACCAGCCAAAGGAAATTCCAGCAGAAGCGTCACGGAGGAGTAGAGGTTGACCCCTGGGCTGTACAGTGAAAACTCCACAAACAGCGCCCTCGTCCTGAAAAAAGGACATCAGGTCACCCATTGTGATGGGCAGAGGACTACATGACCTCACGATATACAAGACTTACCGGTTGTCAATCCACTGATCTTGCTGGAGGTTATCAAAGATAGCGACATTCTCCTCCAAGCTGCTGCCCAGAAGTTGGACGTAACCAGAACTGTCATAGACCGAGAGGAAACCCCAATACCAGGCCCTGAAGACCAGAAGAACAGACGTAGCATAATACCATAGGCTGAATAAGGCGCCAGTCACTCAGCGCTATATGACAGCACCTACCCCGTATCGTCCGGCGGAGAATACGACCAATCAGGTGACGACATGTCAGATGTATTGTGCCAACCAACATCATAACTGGAGACATCAAACTCTTCTGAACAGGTCTCCTGGCCAGACGATGAGTGGACATCACATGCTGCTGAGGAAGATAGGTGTTGTAGTCAATATTTCTCTATTACTTAATTGGGGTGATACAGCTCTCATGGTTTCCTGTGCCCTCCAATGAAGCGATAGAGAAAAGAAGATTTTGGTTACTCACCGTAAAATCTCTTTCTCGATGCCTTCATTGGGGGGGACACAGCTCCCATGGTTTCCAGTGCCCCAATGAAGTCTTTCACAAAGATATTTTATGGTAAGTACCCAAAATCTTCTTTTCTCTATCGCTTCATTGGGGTATACAGGAAACCATGGGAGCTGTGTCCCCCCCAATGAAGGCATCGAGAAAGAGATTTTAAGGTGAGTACCCAAAATCTTCTTTTTGTGTATATTTAGATACCGCAGATTCCTGTTCTGCAGCCATTGCCTCGGAGGTATTTATCAAACCTGCTGTAAAGGAAAAGTAATGAAACAATATTGGAGTTGCACCTTTCTTTAACCGAATCTGGCGTAAACGAGCCGACCCCAACAAGCTGCTGTAGCTCCCCCGCTGGTTATGGGTTAGGAATGGCAGCAGGACATCAGACGCCCAGGCCCAGAACTCATCCGACCTGTGGAGGACACGACAGGTTCATATCTCCTCCTATACACCGAAACGTACGATGAAATTCAGCAGCGGACTTACCTCCTAATCTGCATGAATTTGTGGCTCCCCATCTCCTGCCGGACCGAGCGCTGCAGCAGGTACGCCCTGTGGTTCACGGCGGCATCACCATAGTTGGTCAGGAGTACAACCAGTAAGAAGAGCGTATAAACCATCAGGTTCTGCGGAGATACAATTAAAGGGATATTTCAGTACAGACCTAATACTTCTCCCAGCTGAGGCTTTGCTACAGTTGTATCTGCAGACTGGATTCCGGTCTGATACTGCCTATCACTCTGAAACAAACCATCAGCATGCTAGAGAAATTTGTGCTGCTGATGTGTGGCAGGCAGCCTTCATCGGCGTCTGTGCTATGACAACACATGACGTCATTGTCATACACCGGCAATGAAAGCTGCCGGTTTCTGTTTGGCAGCATGTATTGAAGTGCAGAGACCCGACGTGTTTCTGCACTGCGATGCATTTCAGCTGGATGTGTGTCCTCCTGAAGCAGGGGCTAGGGCTGGCAGGCCCCTTGCACTTTCGGGCCCGGTCGCGATCCCTGCGACCACGATCGTTCCGCCCCTCAGTATATATACTAATCACAGTCTCTTATGAACCCATCGGCTGCCCACGATCACGTCATGGGGAGTCTATGGGACCCCAAATAAACAGGTAAATGAGCTGACAGTGTCATTAAGGGCTTTAAAAAGGAATTGGAGTCAGCGCTCATCACTGATATAGGAGGAAGGTTCTGGCTGTATAACACAGCCGGCACCTGCCCCAAACCACACACCCCCAGTCCAACTCCATGACAGGTGTATATATAGGAAAGGGTGTAGTCTCTACAAGTATTTAGCATCCAGATATGAACAACAAATCTCATTCACTGACAGCAAGCAGTGGTAGTAAATTATTATGGGACAGATATGAATTGGACACTTACCTTGAGCATCCTATGCAGCAGTTTGACTTTCCGCGCTTCTTCTCTGGCCTGGAACAAGGCAAACCCCTGCGGAGGTCGCACCTTGGTGATCCGCTCAGAAACCTGCTCCACAAGGGGGCACTCTACCAGGGTGTCCTCTTCTTCTGGGTACAGACGCTTCACCACCAGAGCAAAATATATGGCCTCCATGAGAACCTGGGTTGACAATAATATATATAAAAAAAACAAGTTAAAGATAAGAATACGGGATCGGTTGCTTCCAACTATTGGTGTCCATCCATGAAGATGGGGGGGCTCCAAATTACCTTTAAGGGCTCCAAGACAAAGAAAGAGCAGAGGAAGCCGAATATTCCAGAGATGAGCCACATAAGACCAACACTAGAGGTGAAGCCCACCCCGATCCACACCGACACGGCAAAACAGGTGAGGAGCAGAAAGCAGCTGAGCACATGAGCCACACGGGTGCACCAAGATGGCAGCATCGGCCTCCGTCTCTGGAAAGCATCTGTGATTACTGTCCGGAGAGAAGGGGAGAATATGAACACGTAGTCACATTCCGAATTCTCTGCATGGACAGAGAGTAATGCTAAAACTCTCTCTACTTGCAGCCACCACTAGAGGGAGCTCAGGAGCTGAATGAATACTGGTTTATCATTGAATTCAATGTATGATCTGTATACAGCTCCTATATACACTGAACTACCAATATATATATGTATGTATGTATATATATATATATATATATATATATATATATATATATATATATATATATATATATATACACAAATGCAGCCCTATATACCTGTCCGGTTGGATTTGACGGATCTGGTCACGTCCCTGGCGGATCCAGATAAAGTCTGTCCTTTGTCATTCAATTTCTCCAACATTATGGTTTCCGTTTTATCGCCAAACGGGTTCGATCTGTGGAAGCGATATGCAAAACGGTCAATTATTACTTATTTTTTCCCAGTGGAACGACTCTGTGCAATTATAACAGCCAGCAATTATTTATCCAATCAGAAGAACTTTGTTTTGATTGACAAGAGGGAGGAGCCTAAAAAAAGGTTTGTCAAGGAGTACCATATCGATCGCCTAATCCATGAGCTCGGTGGCGATGCGACACCAGGTTTTTTCATCAATCAGTATTTAGCACATGTCGTGGCCACACACCCCGGTGACACCGCAGCTCCTTACACCATGTAGTGGCCATTCTTGAGTACTGCAGCTCAGCTGCCATATATGAGAATGGTCTCATCTCAAGCCGGTCACATATCTCAACATAATGAGATCTTCACACGTCTACTTACAAGTCTGACAACAGATCGGTGTCAGTCGGGGACATCCTTCTAAGGTCTTGTGGAAGGGACATGCTGCTGACTCCATCTTTGGGGAAAAAACATCAGAAACGTGACCACATTTGCATAATTGCATAAATTATGAGTAGGAAATAATTGGACATTCATAAGCCCCGCCTTGTTTGGTCTGGACACACCCCTTAAAAGTCAGGAACGCCTCTGTTATGCAAATGAACATAAGCTCCGCCCTGTTAGAATCCCGTAAAAAAGGACTAATGGCAGATTTGCATCTACGGAGGAGAACATGGTGGAAATCAACACCTCAGAAGATCACGAGACCTCCACTAAATGTCTAAACCTCCAAAGCTTTTCAGATTCTCGCTATGAATATTGGGGAGTATCGGAAAGCTGCACCGCCGTACCCCGGTCCCCCTTTACCTGATGCTACGAACTGTAGGGGTAGGGACTGTGGCAGTCCGAGCACCACGCTATCATCCTCGCTGGGGTGGCAGCTGGCGTCTAACCCAACGTTACAGCTGGTTCGGTGGCGCTCCAGCTTTTGGATGGTGTTGCCCATGATTGAAGGATCGCTGAGGAGGTCAGGCCAGCTGAGAACGCCATCGTTAGTATTCCACTGGATGAAGCTGTGTAGGGAAGGAATCGGAGATATCAATATATGGATAAGAAAGTCTACATCACCAGAACGGAAATCTACCCAAATCATCCAAATACGATGTGTGTCGGCTGTACTATACAGCTGGCACCCACCTGTAAGTGCTATAGCCAAATCTACTATCCAGCATGTAAGCTTAACCCCTAGCATGCAACTATCAATGGCAACCGCGGCATCTAAGCGGTTAGACATACAGGGCAGGATGCCGATGGGTTGTGATGGCAGCAGGGAGCCTAATGTTTGCCATCTCTCTACTCATATATATAATAATAATAATAATAATAACCAATAACCAATAATAATAACCAATTTGTCAAGAACAGCCGGGGGAGTCACTCAGATATCCGCAGCTGTTCACTGATTTGTCACAAACATGACTACTCTCTAGCGCCCCCCCTTGTCTGCAGGCCACTTTTGGTACTGCAGGACAATGTATAAGATGAGGCTGCTGAGCTAATAATGCCAAATATTGGAGGTCTCACAGCAAGGGTAAATGTATATATCACCGATTCCCGCTAATGGAATAATATATATATATATATATATATATATATATATATATATATATATATATATATATATTTCGGTACCCTTAATGATAGCACTCCAATAATTCTATGCAATAACAACTACGCTGCCACCACCCAGCTTTTCCGGGATAGCTGGGGACCCGTTTCAGACAGCATAAGGCCCTTCGGGTTTATTGGATTCGTATATAAAGCATGAGGAAAGAGACTATTAAATTTTTATATATTTAATCCGAAAATAGGCAGTGTTTAAAAAGTATACAAGAATTTACAAAAGGGAACAATACAATTGCAGTAGACAGTTACATTAAAAATAAAAGGTATAAAACGTGAAACTTACTAAGCTTGTGCTATATCAGTGGCGTCTACTTATTATTAATTATTATTATTAATAAATATATATATATATATATATACACACGTATGTGTGTGTGTGTGCCTCACCTTTTTGTGTCCTCCACAGGGATTTCTGTTTTGGTTTGGTCGGAGAATGCCTGTGGGATGGAGAGTTTGGGTTGAGTTACACTAGAGAAGATGTGAGTACAATCTAATCCATACCCAGGAAGGACACCAGACAGGGCGGCCATTACTTCCTCACCTCGCCATGGTTCCCTGTGTAGGCCATGAAGGAGCTCTCCATTACTGTGTCCAAGTAGTTATCAATTTCTAGAGAGTGCTGCTCAAAGTATGTGAGGGACGGCCGGACACAGGTCTGGGGGCGATAAAACACAGCGTAAAGATAGTAAAAAACACAGGTCATGGTGATATCTGCCCCCTGGGATGAGCCTCACCTTACTGCGAGCTCTTCTGAACAGGTAGAGAATGATCAGGTAGATGGGGTACACCAACACGCTGGTCACCAGACCCACCGCCACCGAGTCCACACTGAGGGGGACGGACTCCGACACCGCTCTATCCCTGAGAGACCAGAAATGCTCATTTAGCCTTTTCATTTACACTGCAGAATAGCTCTATTAGCAGAATAGTGAGTGCAGCTCTGGGGTATAATACATGATGTACCTCAGGATCTGGGCAGGATAAGTAATTTAATGTATGTACACAGTGACTGCACCAGCAGAATAGTGAGTTCAGCTCTGGAGTATATTACAGGATATAACTCAGGATGAGTAATTTAATGTATGTACACAGTGACTGCACCAGCAGAATAGTGAGTGCAGCTGTGGAGTATAATACAGGATGTAACTCAGGATCAGTAATGTAATGTATGTACACAGTGACTCCACCAGCAGAATAGTGAGTGCAGCTCTGGAGTGTAATACAGGAGGTAACTCAGGATCAGTAATGTATGTACACAGTGACACCACCAGCAGAATAGTGAGTGCAGCTCTAGAGTATAATACAGGATGAGTAATGTAATGTATGTACACAGTGACTGCACCAGCAAAATAGTGAGTGCAGCTCTGGAAGATAATACAGTACTGTTTGTAACTCAGGATCAGTACAGGTTAAGTAATGTACTGTATGTACACAGTGACTGCACCAACAGAATAGTGAGTGCAGCTCTGGAAGATAATACAGTACTGTTTGTAACTCAGGATCAGTAAAGTCTCAGTAATGTAATGTATGTACACAGTGATTCCACCAGCAGAATAGGGAGTGCAGCTCTGGGGTATAATACAGGATGTAACTCAGGATCAGTACAGGATCAGTAATGTAATGTATGTACACAGTGACTTCACCAGCAGAATAGTGAGTGCAGCTCTGGAGTATAATACAGGAAGTAACTCAGGATCAGTAATGTAATGTATGTGCACAGTGACTGCACCAGCAGAATAGTGAGTGCAGCTCTGGAGTATAATACAGGAGGTAACTCAGGATCAGTAATGTAAGGTATGTACACAGTGACTTCACCAGCAGAATAGTGAGTGCAGCTCTGGAGTATAATACAGGAAGTAACTCAGGATCAGTAATGTAATGTATGTACACAGTGATTCCACCAGCAGAATAGTGAGTGCAGCTCTGGAGTATAATGCAGGATTACTCACCCATGACTCTTATCTCCCACCACACCGTACCACACAGCGTTGGCACACAGGAATAGAAATATGAGAAGCGCGCAGCACGTGGCTCTCTGGACGCGGGTGAAGCGGCTGCGGGGAGGCCGATCCCACATTGACAGCCAGACGTGCTTCTCAGTGACTCCTCGCTGGAGTTCAGCCATAAAGATGCGGGAGAATCTCTTCAGTTCGGTCTCACCTGAATCATGAAGGAAACACAGCGTCACATTGAGGCACTTGGCTTAAATCATACAGAATTCATGGAAATTATTAAAAAAAAACCACTCACTAGCTGCAAAGATTTCCTTCTCCACCCGCCGGCCGCTCTCCTCCTGCCCCACAGACAGCCAGTCATTCACCAGGAAGAAGTAATTCTTACTGCGCTGCAGGTCCCTGATGATGACGTGCTGCACGTACCACGAGGGGCTGAGTCCTGTCCAAAGATATTCACGTCATTATCAGAAAACTGGACCTTTTGACCATGTAAATATATCAAACTTTGCAGTACATGGGACGGTATCACACTTTTAAACATCCAGGAGCTTGAAACTGCTCTAATAATATTCACAAAACTTCAGTCACTAAAAGAAGGGAATTTTGTTTACTTACCGTAAATTCCTTTTCTTCTAGCTCCAATTGGGAGACCCAGACAATTGGGTGTATAGCTATGCCTCCGGAGGCCACACAAAGTATTACACTAAAAGTGTAAAGCCCCTCCCCTTCTGCCTATACACCCCCCGTGCTCACGGGCTCCTCAGTTTTGGTGCAAAAGCAAGAAGGAGGAAAAAATTATAATTGGTTTAAAGTAACTTCAATCCGAAGGAATATCGGAGAACTGAAACCATTCAACATGAACAACATGTGTACACAAAAAAACAGGGGCGGGTGCTGGGTCTC
Source organism: Anomaloglossus baeobatrachus (assembly GCF_048569485.1). Taxonomy (NCBI): domain Eukaryota; kingdom Metazoa; phylum Chordata; class Amphibia; order Anura; family Aromobatidae; genus Anomaloglossus; species Anomaloglossus baeobatrachus. Next base: position 283,805,002 of record NC_134359.1, on the reverse strand, counting down.
CCAATTGGAGCTAGAAGAAAAGGAATTTACGGTACGTAAACAAAATTCCCTTCTTCTTTGTCGCTCCATTGGGAGACCCAGACAATTGGGACGTCCAAAAGCAGTCCCTGGGTGGGTAAATAATACCTCATAATAGAGCCGTAACGGCTCCGTCCTACAGGTGGGCAACCGCCGCCTGAAGGACTCGCCTACCTAGGCTGGCATCTGCCGAAGCATAGGTATGCACCTGATAGTGTTTCGTGAAAGTGTGCAGGCTCGACCAGGTAGCCGCCTGACACACCTGCTGAGCCGTAGCCTGGTGCCGCAAAGCCCAGGACGCTCCCACGGCCCTGGTAGAATGGGCCTTCAGCCCTGAGGGAACCGGAAGCCCGGAGGAACGATAAGCCTCGAGAATTGGTTCCTTGATCCACCGAGCCAGGGTTGACTTGGAAGCTTGTGTCCCTTTACGATGGCCAGCGAAAAGGACAAAGAGTGCATCCGAGCGGCGCAGAGGCGCCGTACGAGAAATGTAGAATCTGAGTGCTCTCACCAGATCTAACAAGTGCAAATCCTTTTCACATTGGTGACCTGGATGAGGACAAAAAGAGGGTAAGGAGATATCCTGATTGAGATGAAAGGGGGATACCACCTTAGGGAGAAATTCCGGAACCGGACGCAGCACCACCTTGTCCTGGTGAAACACCAGGAAGGGGGCTTTGCATGACAGCGCTGCTAGCTCAGACACTCTCCGAAGCGAAGTGACTGCTACTAGGAAAACCACTTTCTGCGAAAGGCGTGAGAGAGAGATATCCCTCATTGGCTCGAACGGTGGATTCTGAAGAACCATCAGCACCCTGTTCAGATCCCAGGGTTCTAACGGCCGCTTGTAAGGAGGGACGATGTGACAAACCCCCTGCAGGAAGGTGCGAACCTGTGGAAGTCTGGCTAAGCGCTTCTGAAAAAAGACAGAGAGCGCAGAGACTTGTCCCTTAAGGGAGCCTAGTGACAAACCCTTTTCTAATCCAGATTGAAGGAAGGACAGAAAAGTGGGTAAGGTAAACGGCCAGGGAGAAACACCCTGAGCAGAGCACCACGCCAGGAATATTTTCCACGTCCTGTAGTAGATCTTGGCGGACGTTGGTTTCCTAGCCTGTCTCATGGTAGCAATGACCTCTTGAGATAATCCTGAAGACGCTAGGATCCAGGACTCAATGGCCACACAGTCAGGTTCAGGGCCGCAGAATTCAGATGGAAAAACGGCCCTTGAGACAGCAAGTCTGGTCGGTCTGGTAGTACCCACGGTTGGCCGACCGTGAGATGCCACAGATCCGGGTACCACGACCTCCTCGGCCAGTCTGGAGCGACGAGGATGGCGCGGCGGCAGTCGGCCCTGATCTTGCGTAACACTCTGGGCAACAGTGCCAGAGGAGGAAACACATAAGGGAGTTGAAACTGCGACCAATCCTGAACTAAGGCGTCTGCCGCCAGAGCTCTGTGATCTTGAGACCGTGCCATGAACGTCGGGACCTTGTTGTTGTGCCGGGACGCCATTAGGTCGACGTCCGGCATCCCCCAGCGGCAACAGATCTCCTGAAACACGTCCGGGTGAAGGGACCATTCCCCTGCATCCATGCCCTGGCGACTGAGAAAGTCTGCTTCCCAGTTTTCTACGCCCGGGATGTGAACTGCGGATATGGTCGAGGCTGTGGCTTCCACCCACAGCAGAATCCGCCGAACTTCCTGGAAGACTTGCCGACTGCGTGTCCCACCTTGGTGGTTGATGTATGCCACCGCTGTGGAGTTGTCCGACTGAATTCGGATCTGTTTGCCTTCCAGCCACGGCTGGAACGCCTTTAGGGCAAGATACACTGCCCTTATCTCCAGAACATTGATCTGAAGGGAGGACTCTGTCTGAGTCCAAGTCCCCTGAGCCCTGTGGTGGAGAAAGACCGCTCCCCACCCTGACAGGCTCGCGTCCGTCGTGACCACAGCCCAGGATGGGGGCAGGAAGGATTTCCCCTCTGACAGAGAAGTGGGAAGAAGCCACCACTGAAGGGAAGCTTTGGCTGCCCGAGAAAGGGAGACGTTCCTGTTGAGGGACGTCGACTTCCTGTCCCATTTGCGGAGAATGTCCCATTGAAGTGGGCGCAGATGAAACTGCGCAAAAGGAACTGCCTCCATTGCTGCCACCATCTTCCCTAGGAAGTGCATGAGGCGCCTCAGGGGGTGTGACTGACCATGAAGGAGAGATTGCACCCCTGTCTGTAGTGAACGCTGTTTGTTCAGCGGAAGCTTCACTATCGCTGAGAGAGTATGAAACCCCATGCCAAGATATGTCAGTGATTGGGCCGGTGTCAGATTTGACTTTGGAAAATTGATGATCCACCCGAAACTCTGGAGAGTTTCCAGAGCAATGTTCAGGCTGTGTTGGCATGCCCCTTGAGAGGGTGCCTTGACAAGTAGATCGTCTAAGTAAGGGATCACCGAGTGTCCCTGAGAGTGTAGGATTGCCACCACTGTTGCCATGACCTTGGTGAAGACCCGTGGGGCTGTTGCCAGGCCAAAAGGTAGTGCCACGAACTGAAGGTGTTCGTCCCCTATGGCGAAGCGCAGGAAGCGCTGATGTTCTGGCGCAATCGGTACGTGGAGATAAGCATCTTTGATGTCTATTGATGCCAGGAAATCTCCTTGGGACATTAAGGCGATGACGGAGCGGAGCGATTCCATCCGGAACCGTCTGGTTTTCACATGCTTGTTGAGCAGCTTTAGGTCCAGAACGGGACGGGAGGATCCGTCCTTTTTTGGCACCACGAACAAGTTGGAGTAAAAACCGTGACCCCGTTGCTGAAGAGGAACCGGGATCACCACTCCTTCCTCCTTCAGGGTGCCCACCGCCTGCATAAGAGCCTCGGCTCTGTCGGGGGGTGGAGATGTTCTGAAGAAAACGCGTCGGAGGACGAGAGTTGAACTCTATCCTGTAACCGTGAGATAGAATGTCTCTCACCCATCGGTCTTTTACTTGTGGCAGCCAGGCGTCGCAAAAGCGGGAGAGCCTGCCACCGACCGAGGATGCGGTTTGAGGAGGCCGAAAGTCATGAGGAGGCCGCTTTGGGAGCGGTTCCTCCGGCGGTCTTCTTAGGACGTGCCTTAGACCGCCATGCATCGGAGTTCCTCTGATCTTTCTGAGGCCTTTTGGACGAGGAAAATTGAGATCTGCCCGCGGTCCGAAAGGACCGAAACCTCGATTGTACCTTCCGTGGTTGAGGTTTGTTTGGTTTGGACTGGGGTAAGGACGAGTCCTTTCCCTTGGATTGTTTAATGATTTCATCCAATCGCTCACCAAACAAGCGGTCGCCAGCCAATGGCAAACCGGTTAAGAACTTTTTGGAAGCAGAGTCTGCCTTCCATTCGCGTAGCCACATGGCCCTGCGGAGTACCACCGAGTTGGCGGATGCCACCGCCGTACGGCTCGCAGAGTCCAGGATAGCATTAATGGCGTAGGACGCAAACGCCGACGCCTGATTGGTTAAGGACACCACTTGCGGGACAGATGTACGTGTTACTGCATTAATCTGCGCCTGACAAGCCGAGATAGCTTGGAGTGCCCATACGGCAGCGAATGCTGGGGCAAAAGACGCGCCTATAGCTTCATAGATGGATTTCAACCATAGTTCCATCTGTCTGTCAGTGGCATCTTTAAGTGAAGCTCCATCTTCCACTGCAACTATGGATCTAGCCGCCAGTCTGGAGATTGGAGGATCCACCTTAGGACACTGAGTCCAGCCCTTGACAACCTCGGGGGGGAAGGGATAACGTGTGTCCTTAAGACGCTTGGAAAAACGCTTGTCTGGACAGTCTCGGTTTTTCTGGATTGCCTCTCTGAAGTCAGAGTGATCCAGAAACATATTTAATGTACGCTTTGGAAACCTGAAACGGAATTTCTCCTGAGAAGCAGACTCCTCAATTGTAGGAGCTGGGGGAGAAATGTCCAACACCTGATTGATGGTCGCTATAAGGTCATTCACTACTGCGTCACCTTCAGGCGTATCTAGGTTGAGAGCGGCTTCAGGATCAGAATCCTGATCTGATACCTCCGCTTCATCCTCCAGAGAGTCCCCCTGCTGGGACCCTGAACAGTGTGATGAGGTGGAGGGAATTTCCCAGCGACCCCGCTTGGTCGGCCTGAGACTGCGGTCCGTGTGAGAGACCTCACCCTGGGACCTATGGGATACCCCAGGGGCACTTTGCTGTTCCAATTGAGGGGGACCAGGGGTCAAGGATTGGATAGAGCCCGGGGCCTGAATCACCGGTCTGGACTGTAAGGCTTCCAGTATTTTAGCAGACCATTTATCCATAGTCTCAGACAGTTTGTCAGCAAAGGCTGCAAACTCCGTCCCTGTCACCTGGACAGTGGTAGCAGGTGGATCCACCTGGGCCACCAGTCGCAGAGGCTCCGGCTGAGTAAGTGCCACAGGGGCCGAGCATTGCACACAATGAGGGTCAGTGGAACCTGCCGGTAGTACAGCTGTACATGAGGTACAAGTTGCAAAGTACGCCTGTGCTTTGGCACCCTTGCTTTTTGCAGATGACATGTTGTCTCCTCTGAGAACAACCAGGAGGGTATATAGCCAAAAATCAACAGAGCGACCGTACAGTGCAAAGTATAGCCTATAAGCCTATATATATATATACACTTCGGTACTCAGTGGGGCCAGCACCATAGGTGCTGCTTACCGACCGCTCAAGCAGTTGTGTGGTCACCGGATTCCCTGCCTGGGTCTCCCTGTGTTGTCTCTCCTCTCCAGCGTCTGAATCGCTGACAGGAATGGCTGCCGGCGTTCTGTGGGGAGGAGGAGATCGTGGGCGTGCCCAAGAAAAGTGCGGGAATCCAGTGCCCCACTGAGCTGAGTGAGGAGGGAGGAGGATACTAATGTATGCTCCAGCCCTCCGCTGACGATCCGTGCAGCGTCCCGCCCCTTCCCTGACTGGCAGGCCTGTGGGCGGGAATAAACGACACTGGGCCGCAGAAGCCGGGGACTAAAGTTATAAGCGCGGCCGGCACTAAGCGCGGCCGCGCGGTAGTCCCCCGGCGCACGAACACACCCAGCAGTGCTGGAAAGTGTCTGGCACAAGCGCTCCATGTCCGGCGCACTAACACACCCAGCCGTGCTGGAAAGTGTCTGGTACAAGCGCTCCATGTCCGGCGCACTAACACACCCAGCAGTGCTGGAAAGTGTCTGGAACAGGCGCTGCATGTCCGGCGCACTAACACACCCAGCCGTACTGGGAAGTGTCTGGCACAAGCGCTCCATGTCCTGCGCACTAACACACCCAGCAGTGCTGTAATGTGACCGGCACCAGCGCTCCATGCGCGGTCCCCACGGGGACACAGAGTACCTCATAGTAGCAGGGCCTTGTCCCCGACGATACTCGGCTCCTATCCTGCAGATTCCCAGGGGCTGCGGAGGGAGCACGGTCCCAGTGCCTAGAGACCGGTCCTGGATCCCACTTCACCCAGAGCCCTAAGGGATGGGGAAGGAAAACAGCATGTGGCTCCTGCCTGTGTACCCACAATGGGTACCTCAACCTTAACAACACCGCCGACAAAGTGGGGTGAGAAGGGAGCATGCTGGGGGCCCTGTTATGGGCCCTCTTTTCTTCCATCCGACCTGGTCAGCAGCTGCTGCCGACCAAGCTGTGGAGCTATGCGTGGATGTCTGCCTCCTTCGCACAAAGCATAAAAACTGAGGAGCCCGTGAGCACGGGGGGTGTATAGGCAGAAGGGGAGGGGCTTTACACTTTTAGTGTAATACTTTGTGTGGCCTCCGGAGGCATAGCTATACACCCAATTGTCTGGGTCTCCCAATGGAGCGACAAAGAAAAAATCATTTTGTGTAAAGTGGTAAAATAACAGAGAGGGAGGAGGGAGATGGAGCTGCAGTCTCCATGAGAAAGTGACACAGCATGGGAGGGGTGGGGCAGTAGTGGGAAATATCTGATTGGCTGACAGCACAGCGCTGACATCACACCCAGGAGGAGCTGAGTATTTAGCTTTTTCTCTCTTTTTTAGTTCTCCATCCGCATGGCCGTATGAGGTCTTGTTTATTTGCGGGGTGGGTTGTAGTTTTAAGTGACACCATTCATATTTTTTAGTCCTCCTTAGAATCTGCAATTGTTTGCACTATATGTTACAATGCTACAGTAGGAAAATTAACAATCTCCTTTATGGGAATACAAAAGATGGCGGAAACCAGGGCCTGACATGGCAGCCCATCTAAACCACTTTACAGCGGTATCTAAATAGGTAAACAGTAGGGATTGGAGCTAGCTCTGGTCACTGCTGTTAGAAGCAGGTGCTGACTGTGTTACACAGTCGTCACCTGCTTTGTATGGAGGATCAGGCTCAACCCCTGAGCCTGATCTGTAATGTATATACACATGAAAGGTCATGCAAGGGTTAAAGAAAACCCTAAAGTATGAAGTTGCTCATGTATATATAAATGGTTAAATAGTAGGGATTGGAGCTAGCTCTGGGTTAGGTGTCGGCTGCGTTACACAGCCGGCACCTGCCTCATATGGAGGATCAGGCTCAACCCCTGAAACTGATCTGTGATGTATATACAGTCATATGAAAAAGTTTGGGCACCCCTATTAATGTTAACCTTTTTTCTTTATAACAATTTGGGTTTTTGCTATTTCGGTTTCATATATCTAATAACTGATGGACTGAGTAATATTTCTGGATTGAAATGAGGTTTATTGTACTAACAGAAAATGTGCAATCCGCATTTAAACAAAATTTGACAGGTGCAAAAGTATGGGCACCTCAACATAAAAGTGACATTAATATTTTGCAGATCCTCCTTTTGCAGAAATCACAGCCTCTAGTGGCTTCCTGTAGCTTTTAATGAGTTCCTGGATCCTGGATGAAGGTAGATTTGACCATTCCTGTTACAAAACAATTCCAGTTCAGTTAAGTTTGATGGTCGCCGAGCATGGACAGCCGCTTCACATCATCCCACAGATGTTCAATGATATTCAGGTCTGGGGACTGGGATGGCCATTCCAGAACATTGTAATTGTTCCTCTGCATGAATGCCTGAGTAGATTTGGAGCGGTGTTTTGGATCATTGTCTTGCTGAAATATCCATCCCCTGCGTAACTTCAACTTCGTCACTGATTCTTGCACATTATTGTCAAGAATCTGCTGATACTGAGTTGAATCCATGCGACTCTCAACTTTTACAAGATTCCCGGTGCCGGCATTGGCCACACAGCCCAAAAGCATGATGGAACCTCCACCAAATTTTACTGTGGGTAGCAAGTGCTTTTCTTGGAATGCCGTGGTTTTTTGCCTCCATGCATAACGCCTTTTTGTATGACCAAACAACTCAATCTTTGTTTCCTCAGTCCACAGGACCTTCTTCCAAAATGTAACCGGCTTGTCCAAATGTGCTTTTGCATACCTCAGGCGACTCTGTTTGTGGCGTGCTTGCAGAAACGGCTTCTTTCACATCACTCTCCCATACAGCTTCTCCTTGTGCAACGTGCGCTGTATTGTTGACCGATGCACAGTGACACCATCTGCAGCAAGATGATGCTGCAGGTCTTTGGAGGTGGTCTGTGGATTGTCCTTGACTGTTCACACCATTCTTCTTCTCTGCCTTTCTGATATTTTTCTTGGCCTGCCACTTCTGGGCTTCACAAGAACTGTACCTGTGTTCTTCCATTTCCTTACTATGTTCCTCACAGTGGAAACTGACAGTTTAAATCTCTGAGACAACTTTTTGTACCTTCCCCTGAACAACTATGTTGAATAATCTTTGTTTTCAGATCATTTGAGAGTTGTTTTGAGGAGCCCATGATGCCACTCTTCATAGGAGATTCAAATAGGAGAACAACTTGCAAGTGGCCACCTTAAATACCTTTTCTCATGATTGGATACACCTGCCTATGAAGTTCAAAGCTCAATGAGGTTACAAAACCAATTTAGTGCTTTAGTAAGTCAGTAAAAAGTAGTTAGGAGGGTTCAAATCAAGAAATTGATAAGGGTGCCCATACTTTTGCAGCGGTCAAATTTTGTTTAAATGCAGATTGCACATTTTCTGTTAGTACAATAAACCTCATTTCAATCCAGAAATATTACACAGTCCATCAGTTATTAGATATATGAAACTGAAATAGCAAAAACCCAAATTGTTATAAAGAAAAAAGGTTAACATTAATAGGGGTGCCCAAACTTTTTCATATGGCTGTATATATATATCAATGGATAAATAGTAGGGATTGGCGCTAGCTCTGGTCACTGCTGCTAGAGGCAGGTGGTGGCTGTGTTACACAGCCACCACCTGCCTCGTATGGACCAGGCTCAACTTCTTAGCAAAATCTGTGATGTATATATGCATGAAAGGTCATTCAAGGGTTAAAGAAAACCCTAAAGTAGGAAGCTGCTCATGTATATAGAAATGGTTAAATAGTAGGGATTGGAGCTATGTCTGGTTTCTGCTATTAAGAGGCACGGTGGCTCAGTGGTTAGCACTGTAGTCTTGTGGTGGCTCAGTGGTTAGCACTGCAGTCTTGTGGTGGCTCAGTGGTTAGCACTGCAGTCTTGCAGCGCTGGGGTCCTGGGTTAGAATCCTACCAAGGACACCATCTGCAAGGAGTTTGTATGTTCTCCCCGTGTTTGCGTGGGTTTCCTCCGGGGTCTCCGGTTTCCTCCCACACTCCAAAGACATACAGATAGGGACTCTAGATTGTGAGACCCAATGGGGACAGTGTGTCTGATATATGTAAAGCGCTGTGGAATATGTTAGCGCTATATAAAAAAAATAAAGAGGAAAGAAAAAGAAAAGGTGCTGGCTGTGTTACACAGCTAGCACCTGCCTTGTATGGAGGATCAGGCTCAACCCTTGAGCCTGATCTGTGATGTATTTACACATCGGTCATGTTAAAGAAAACCCCAAAGTATGATGTTGCTCATATATATATATATATATATATGCCTCTAACAGCAGAAACCAGAGCTAGTTCCAATCCCTAATATATATATATATATATATATATATATATATATATATATATATATATAATATAATATAATATAATATAATATATATATATATATATATATATATATTATATTATATATATATATATATATATATATATATATTATATTATATATATATATATATTATATTATATATATATATATTATATATATATATATTATATATATATATATATATATATATATATATATATATATATATAAATATAATATAATATAATATAATATATATATATATATAATATATATATATATATATATATAATATAATATATATATATATATATATATATATATAATATAATATATATATATATATATATATATATAATATAATATATATATATATATATATATATATATATATATATATTATATTATATTATATTATATTTTTATATATATATATATATATATATATATATATATATATATATATATATATATATATATATATATATATATATATATATATATATATAAGGGATTGGAACTAGCTCTGGTTTCTGCTGTTAGAGGCAGGTGCCGGCTGTGTTACACCACCACCACCTGCCTCGTATTGAGCAGGCTCAACTTTTTAGCAAAATCTGTGGTGTATATATACATGAAAGGTCATTCAAGGGTTAAAGAAAATCCCAAAGTATGAAGCTGCTTATGTATATATAAATGGTTCAGTAGTAGGGATTGGAGCTAGCTCTGGTCACTGCTGCTAGATGCAGATGCTGGCTGTGTTACACAGCTGGCACTTGCCTCGTATGGAGCAGGCTCAACTCCTGAGCCTGATCGATGATGTACATATACGTGAAAGGTCATTCAAGGGTGAAAGAAAACCCCAAAGTATGAAGCTGCTCATGTATATACAGTATCTAGGAAAAAGTGCCAATATAATAGTGAAATAATCGATGTTGCTAAAACATCCACGTTGGGAATATTTGTCTTACAAGAAACCAGTTGTGTCAGAATCCCAGTAGGAGCAATCTCTGAGCAGTGCCAAAGGGCTGCAACAGAACCATCATTGCTGGATTTGTCTTTGAAATACATATGTTTTCAGTGCAGTATCGTGAGGATGGCCCTTTAAATGTAGTTCCCTCTTCTGCCAGCAGATGGCAGTGTACAATCATGGTAATTCGCAGCCAATCAACTGAAGGCTCATTTACATAAAATAATTATTGTCCAGACGCAAATGGTCTCTAATGATAATGACCTTGTCTAAGTCAAGAAAGCACAGACCTAAATGGATAGTGGATAAATAACTGAATGTAGATATCCCTGTACATAGCCTGTAGTAAGGAGCGCAGCACTAATTATGTACTAAGGGATATACTATGGGTGGGAAGTGCAGTGTATGTCTTATGTCAGAGCAAATGGAGAGCCTCTGGCAATAGCGAGTGCTGCTCTGGAGGACTGAATGCGACCAATCACCATAAGGTGGAGAGCGCAAGGAGGACTTCTCCGTACCATGAGACTTCATGGAAACAGAAGAGACCCCCCAAGTCTTCTGGTTTTAGGCTGGAGCCCATCATCATCTTGTTACCTTTATTATCGTGCCACAGACGCACTTTCCACACATTTCCCAAACTCTTCTCTGTAGCAATCTGGAAGATGTCCACGCTGTTCCTGTGGAAGGTGTTCTCCCCGTCCAGATGCCGGTGGCCACTTTTACTGTCCACTCCGTACAGACTGATGCCGACATGAGCGGTGGTGCCTGAGCAGGAGGACAGCAATCGGTGAGGACCGCCATTATGGATTAAATATAAAGACGCATACACACAGTTAGGTCCAGAAATCTTTGGACAGTGACACAATTTTGGCGAGTTGGGCTCTGCATGCCACCACATTGGATTTGAAATGAAACCTCTACAACAGAATTCAAGTGCAGATTGTAACGTTTAATTTGAAGGTTTGAACAAAAATATCTGATAGAAATTGTAGGAATTGTCACATTTCTTTACAAACACTCCACATTTTAGGAGGTCAAAAGTAATTGGACAAATAAACCAAACCCAAACAAAATATTTTTATTTTCAATATTTTGTTGCGAATCCTTTGGAGGCAATCACTGCCTTAAGTCTGGAACCCATGGACATCACCAAACGCTGGGTTTCCTCCTTCTTAATGCTTTGCCAGGCCTTTACAGCTGCAGCCTTCAGGTCTTGCTTGTTTGTGGGTCTTTCCGTCTTAAGTCTGGATTTGAGCAAGTGAAATGCATGCTCAATTGGGTTAAGATCTGGTGATTGACTTGGCCATTGCAGAATGTTCCACTTTTTTGCACTCATGAACTCCTGGGTAGCTTTGGCTGTATGCTTGGGGTCATTGTCCATCTGTACTATGAAGCGCTGTCCGATCAACGTTGCGGCATTTGGCTGAATCTGGGCTGAAAGTATATCCCGGTACACTTCAGAATTCATCCGGCTACTCTTGTCTGCTGTTATGTCATCAATAAACACAAGTGACCCAGTGCCATTGAAAGCCATGCATGCCCATGCCATCACGTTGCCTCCACCATGTTTTACAGAGGATGTGGTGTGCCTTGGATCATGTGCCGTTCCCTTTCTTCTCCACACTTTTTTCTTCCCATCATTCTGGTACAGGTTGATCTTGGTCTCATCTGTCCATAGAATACTTTTCCAGAACTGAGCCGGCTTCATGAGGTGTTTTTCAGCAAATTTAACTCTGGCCTGTCTATTTTTGGAATTGATGAATGGTTTGCATCTAGATGTGAACCCTTTGTATTTACTTTCATGGAGTCTTCTCTTTACTGGTGACTTAGAGACAGATACACCTACTTCACTGAGAGTGTTCTGGACTTCAGTTGATGTTGTGAACGGGTTCTTCTTCACCAAAGAAAGTATGCGGCGATCATCCACCACTGTTGTCATCCGTGGACGCCCAGGCCTTTTTGAGTTCCCAAGCTCACCAGTCAATTCCTTTTTTCTCAGAATGTACCCGACTGTTGATTTTGCTACTCCAAGCATGTCTGCTATCTCTCTGATGGATTTTTTCTTTTTTTTTCAGCCTCAGGATGTTCTGCTTCACCTCAATTGAGAGTTCCTTAGACCGCATGTTGTCTGGTCACAGCAACAGCTTCCAAATGCAAAACCACACACCTGTAATCAACCCCAGACCTTTTAACTACTTCACTGATTACAGGCTAACGAGGGAGACGCCTTCAGAGTTAATTGCAGCCCTTAGAGTCCCTTGTCCAATTACTTTTGGTCCCTTGAAAAAGAGGAGGCTATGCATTACAGAGCTATGATTCCTAAACCCTTTCTCCGATTTGGATGTGAAAACTCTCACATTGCAGCTGGGAGTGTGCACTTTCAGCCCATATTATATATATAATTGTATTTCTGAACATGTTTTTGTAAACAGCTAAAATAACAAAACTTGTGTCACTGTCCAAATATTTCTGGACCTAACTGTATATACACTTCAGTACACTGCCTGTGAAATTGTCCACATTTTTTCCACGTTACACCCACAAATGTAAATATATTTTATTGGGGATTTTATGTGATACACCAACACAAAGTATCAAGTATTTGTGAAGTGTAAAGGAAGTGATACATTAAAGATCAAATAACATCATGAAAACCAAGGAACACACCAAACAGGTCAGGGATAAAGTGGTGGAGAAGAATAAAGCAGGGTTAGGCTGGAGAAGAATAAAGCAGTGTTAGGGTGGAGAAGAGTAAAGCAGGGTTGGGGAGGAGAAGAGTAAAGCAGGGTTAAGATGGAAAAGAGTAAAGCAGGCTTAGGGTGGAAAAGAGTAGAGCAGGGTTAGGGTGCAGCAGAGTAAAGCAGGGTTAGGGTGCGGAAAAGTAAAGCAGGGTTAGGATGGAGAAGAGTAAAGTAGGGTTAGGGTAGAGAAGTGTAAGCAGGGTTAAGGTGGGGAAGAATGAAGCAGGGTTAAAAGAGTAGAGCAGGGTTAGGGTGAAGAAGAGTAAAGCAGGGTTAGGGTGGAGAAGAGTAAAGCAGGGTTAGGGTGGAGAAGAGTAAAGCAGGGTTAGGGTGGAGAAGAGTAAAGCAGGGTTAGGGTGGAAAAGAGTAAAGCAGGGTTAGGGTGGAAAAGAGTAAAGCAGGGTTAGGGTGGAGAAGAGTAAAGCAGGGTTAGGGTGGAGAAGAGTAAAGCAGGGTTAGGGTGGAGAAGAGTAAAGCAGGGTTAGGGTGGAGAAGAGTAAAGCAGGGTTAGGGTGGAGAAGAGTAAAGCAGGGTTAGGGTGGAGAAGAGTAAAGCAGGGTTAGGGTGGAGAAGAGTAAAGCAGGGTTAGGGTGGAAAAGAGTAAAGCAGGGTTAGGGTGGAGAAGAGTAAAGCAGGGTTAGGGTGGAGAAGAGTAAAGCAGGGATAGGGTGGAGAAGAGTAAAGCAGGGTTAGGGTGGAGAAGAGTAAAGCAGGGTTAGGGTGGAGAAGAGTAAAGCAGGGTTAGGGCCGAGAAGAGTAAAGCAGGGTTAGGGTGGAGAAGAGTAAAGCAGGGTTAGGGTGGAGAAGAGTAAAGCAGGGTTAGGGCCGAGAAGAGTAAAGCAGGGTTAGGGTGGAGAAGACTAAAGCAGGGTTAGGGCCGAGAAGAGTAAAGCAGGGTTAGGGTGGAAAAAAGTAAAGCAGGGTTAGGTTATAAAAACAATAGCCCAAGCTTTGAAAACCTCACGGAGAGCTGTTCAATCTATCATCCTAAAATGTAAAGAGTACAGAACAACTGCAAACCTACCAAGACATGGCCGTCCACCAAAACGGACATCCCAAGAAGGAGAGCACTAATGAGAGAAAACCCGAGAAACCCACGGTCACTGGAGGAACCGCAGAGATCACAGCTCGGGGACAATCTGTCCACATGACAACTATTAGTCATATACTCCACAAATCTGGAGTTTGTGGAAAAAGCGGCAAGAAGGAAGACACAGCGAGCAGTGGAAGAAGGGGCACTGGTCCAGGAGAACAAAGGAGAACCTTTTGGGTTGAATGCAAAACTCTACAAAGGATTAACTACACGGGGCCTGAATACAAATGCACAGTACAATTTTTAGATTTATATTTTTACAATATTTAGAAAATCATGTATCATTTCCTTTACACTTCCCAAATACTTGCGTCCTAGTGTTCGTATATCACAGAAAATCCCAATAAAATACATTGAAGTTATTGGATGTAATGAGAAGAAATGTGGAAAAGTTTACAGGGTATCAATATTTTTTCAAGACAGTGTATCTACACTCACATAGATGCAGATATAGACGCACTCATCTAGACACTCAAGTGTAGACGCACTCATCTAGAGACACACGTGTAGACGCACTCATCTAGAGACACACGTGTAGACGCACTCATCTAGACACTCACGTGTAGACGCACTCATCTAGACACTCACGTGTAGACGCACTCATCTAGAGACACACGTGTAGACGCACTCATCTAGACACACACGTGTAGACACACTCATCTAGACACTGAAGTGTAGACGCACTCATCTAGACACTCACGTGTAGACGCACTCATCTAGACACACACGTGTAGACGCACTCATCTAGACACACACGTGTAGACGCACTCATCTAGACACACACGTGTAGACGCACTCATCTAGACACTGAAGTGTAGACACACTCATCTAGACACACACGTGTAGACGCACTCATCTAGACACTGAAGTGTAGACACACTCATCTAGACACACACGTGTAGACGCACTCATCTAGACACACACGTGTAGACGCACTCATCTAGACACACACGTGTAGACGCACTCATCTAGACACTGAAGTGTAGACACACTCATCTAGACACACACGTGTAGACGCACTCATCTAGACACTGAAGTGTAGACACACTCATCTAGACACACACGTGTAGACACACTCATCTAGACGCACTCATCTAGACACACACGTGTAGACGCACTCATCTAGACACACACGTGTAGACGCACTCATCTAGACACTGAAGTGTAGACGCACTCATCTAGACACTGAAGTGTAGACACACTCATCTAGACACTCAAATGTATATGCACTCATCTAGAGACACACGTGTGCACGCACTCATCTAGACACTGAAGTGTAGACGCACTCATCTAGACACTGAAGTGTAGACGTACTCATCTAGACACTCAAGTATAGACACACTCATCTAGACACTCAAGTATAGACACACTCATCTAGACACACACGTGTAGACGCACTCATCTAGACACTGAAGTGTAGACGCACTCATCTAGACACTGAAGTGTAGACGCACTCATCTAGACACTGAAGTGTAGACGCACTCATCTAGACACACACGTGTAGACGCACTCATCTAGACACTGAAGTGTAGACACACTCATCTAGACACACACGTGTAGACGCACTCATCTAGACACACACGTGTAGACGCACTCATCTAGACACACACGTGTAGACGCACTCATCTAGACACACACGTGTAGACGCACTCATCTAGACACACACGTGTAGACGCACTCATCTAGACACTGAAGTGTAGACACACTCATCTAGACACTGAAGTGTAGACACACTCATCTAGACACACACGTGTAGACACACTCATCTAGACACACACGTGTAGACGCACTCATCTAGACACACACGTGTAGACGCACTCATCTAGACACTGAAGTGTAGACACACTCATCTAGACACACACGTGTAGACACACTCATCTAGACACACACGTGTAGACGCACTCATCTAGACACTGAAGTGTAGACGCACTCATCTAGACACTGAAGTGTAGACACACTCATCTAGACACTCAAATGTATATGCACTCATCTAGAGACACACGTGTGCACGCACTCATCTAGACACTGAAGTGTAGACGCACTCATCTAGACACTGAAGTGTAGACGCACTCATCTAGACACTGAAGTGTAGACGCACTCATCTAGACACACACGTGTAGACGCACTCTTCTAGACACTGAAGTGTAGACGCACTCATCTAGACACACACGTGTAGACGCACTCATCTAGACACACACGTGTAGACGCACTCATCTAGACACTGAAGTGTAGACACACTCATCTAGAGACACACGTGTAGACGCACTCATCTAGACACACACGTGTAGACGCACTCATCTAGACACACACGTGTAGACGCACTCATCTAGACACACACGTGTAGACGCACTCATCTAGACACTGAAGTGTAGACACACTCATCTAGACACACACGTGTAGACGCACTCATCTAGACACACACGTGTAGACGCACTCATCTAGACACACACGTGTAGACGCACTCATCTAGACACTGAAGTGTAGACGCACTCATCTAGACACTGAAGTGTAGACACACTCATCTAGACACTCAAATGTATATGCACTCATCTAGAGACACACGTGTGCACGCACTCATCTAGACACTGAAGTGTAGACGCACTCATCTAGACACTGAAGTGTAGACGTACTCATCTAGACACTCAAGTATAGACACACTCATCTAGACACTCAAGTATAGACACACTCATCTAGACACACACGTGTAGACGCACTCATCTAGACACTCAAATGTATATGCACTCATCTAGAGACACACGTGTGCACGCACTCATCTAGACACTCAAGTATAGACGTACTCATCTAGACACACACGTGTAGACGCACTCATCTAGACACTCAAGTATAGACGTACTCATCTAGACACACACGTGTAGACGCACTCATCTAGACACTCAAGTATAGACGTACTCATCTAGACACTCAAGTATAGACACACTCATCTAGACACTCAAGTATAGACGCACTCATCTAGGCACACACGTGTAGACGCACTCATCTAGACACACACGTGTAGACGCACTCATCTAGACACACACGTGTAGACGCACTCATCTAGACACTCAAGTATAGACGTACTCATCTAGACACTCAAGTATAGACACACTCATCTAGACACTCAAGTATAGACACACTCATCTAGACACACACGTGTAGACGCACTCATCTAGACACTCAAGTATAGACGTACTCATCTAGACACACAAGTGTAGACGCACTCATCTAGACACTCAAGTATAGACGTACTCATCTAGACACACACGTGTAGACGCACTCATCTAGACACTCAAGTATAGACGCACTCATCTAGACACTCAAGTATAGACGTACTCATCTAGACACTCAAGTATAGACGCACTCATCTAGACACTCAAGTATAGACGTACTCATCTAGACACTCAAGTATAGACGCACTCATCTAGACACACACGTGTAGACGCACTCATCTAGACACACACGTGTAGACGTACTCATCTAGACACTCAAGTATAGACGTACTCATCTAGACACACACGTGTAGACGCACTCATCTAGACACACACGTGTAGATGCACTCATCTAGACACTCAAATGTATATGCACTCATCTAGAGACACACGTGTGCACGCACTCATCTAGACACTCAAGTGTAGACGCACTCATCTAGACACTCAAGTATAGACGTACTCATCTAGACACACACGTGTAGACGCACTCATCTAGACACTCAAGTATAGACGTACTCATCTAGACACTCAAGTATAGACACACTCATCTAGACACTCAAGTATAGACGTACTCATCTAGACACACACGTGTAGACGCACTCATCTAGACACTCACGTGTAGACGCACTCATCTAGACACTCAAGTATAGACGTACTCATCTAGACACACACGTGTAGACGCACTCATCTAGACACTCAAGTATAGACGTACTCATCTAGACACTCAAGTATAGACACACTCATCTAGACACTCAAGTATAGACGTACTCATCTAGACACACACGTGTAGACGCACTCATCTAGACACACACGTGTAGACGCACTCATCTAGACGCTCAAATGTATATGCACTCATCTAGAGACACACGTGTGCACGCACTCATCTAGACACTCAAGTATAGACGTACTCATCTAGACACACAAGTGTAGACGCACTCATCTAGACGCACTCATCTAGACACACACGTGTAGACGCACTCATCTAGACACTCAAATGTATATGCACTCATCTAGACACTGAAGTGTAGACACACTCATCTAGACACACACCTGTAGACGCACTCATCTAGACACACACGTGTAGACGCACTCATCTAGACACTCACGTGTAGACACACTCATCTAGACACACACGTGTAGACACACTCATCTAGACACACACGTGTAGACACACTCATCTAGACACACACATGTAGACGCACTCATCTAGACACACACGTGTAGACGCACTCATCTAGACACTCACATGTAGACACACTCATCTAGACACACACGTGTAGACACACTCATCTAGACACACACGTGTAGACACACTCATCTAGACACACACGTGTAGACACACTCATCTAGACACACACGTGTAGACACACTCATCTAGACACACACATGTAGACGCACTCATCTAGACACTCAAGTATAGACGTACTCATCTAGACACATAAGTGTAGACGCACTCATCTAGACACTCAAGTATAGACGTACTCATCTAGACACACAAGTGTAGACGTACTCATCTAGACACACAAGTGTAGACGCACTCATCTAGACACACACGTGTAGACGCACTCATCTAGACACTCAAATGTATATGCACTCATCTAGAGACACACGTGTGCACGCACTCATCTAGACACTCAAGTATAGACGTACTCATCTAGACACACAAGTGTAGACGCACTCATCTAGACGCACTCATCTAGACACACACGTGTAGACGCACTCATCTAGACACTCAAATGTATATGCACTCATCTAGACACTGAAGTGTAGACACACTCATCTAGACACACACCTGTAGACGCACTCATCTAGACACACACGTGTAGACGCACTCATCTAGACACTCACGTGTAGACACACTCATCTAGACACACACGTGTAGACACACTCATCTAGACACACACGTGTAGACACACTCATCTAGACACACACGTGTAGACACACTCATCTAGACACACACGTGTAGACACACTCATCTAGACACACACATGTAGACGCACTCATCTAGACACTCAAGTATAGACGTACTCATCTAGACACAAGTGTAGACGCACTCATCTAGACACTCAAGTATAGACGTACTCATCTAGACACACACGTGTAGACGCACTCATCTAGACACACACGTGTAGACGCACTCATCTAGACACTCAAGTATAGACGTACTCATCTAGACACTCAAGTATAGACACACTCATCTAGACACTCAAGTATAGACGTACTCATCTAGACACACACGTGTAGACGCACTCATCTAGACACTCACGTGTAGACGCACTCATCTAGACACTCAAGTATAGACGTACTCATCTAGACACACACGTGTAGACGCACTCATCTAGACACTCAAGTATAGACGTACTCATCTAGACACTCAAGTATAGACACACTCATCTAGACACTCAAGTATAGACGTACTCATCTAGACACACAAGTGTAGACGCACTCATCTAGACGCACTCATCTAGACACACACGTGTAGACGCACTCATCTAGACACTCAAATGTATATGCACTCATCTAGACACTGAAGTGTAGACACACTCATCTAGACACACACCTGTAGACGCACTCATCTAGACACACACGTGTAGACACACTCATCTAGACACACACGTGTAGACACACTCATCTAGACACACACATGTAGACGCACTCATTTAGACACACACGTGTAGACGCACTCATCTAGACACTCACATGTAGACACACTCATCTAGACACACACGTGTAGACACACTCATCTAGACACACACGTGTAGACACACTCATCTAGACACACACGTGTAGACACACTCATCTAGACACACACGTGTAGACACACTCATCTAGACACACACATGTAGACGCACTCATCTAGACACTCAAGTATAGACGTACTCATCTAGACACATAAGTGTAGACGCACTCATCTAGACACTCAAGTATAGACGTACTCATCTAGACACACAAGTGTAGACGCACTCATCTAGACACACACGTGTAGACGCACTCATCTAGACACTCAAATGTATATGCACTCATCTAGAGACACACGTGTGCACGCACTCATCTAGACACTCAAGTATAGACGTACTCATCTAGACACACAAGTGTAGACGCACTCATCTAGACGCACTCATCTAGACACACACGTGTAGACGCACTCATCTAGACACTCAAATGTATATGCACTCATCTAGACACTGAAGTGTAGACACACTCATCTAGACACACACCTGTAGACGCACTCATCTAGACACACACGTGTAGACGCACTCATCTAGACACTCACGTGTAGACACACTCATCTAGACACACACGTGTAGACACACTCATCTAGACACACACGTGTAGACACACTCATCTAGACACACACGTGTAGACACACTCATCTAGACACACACGTGTAGACACACTCATCTAGACACACACATGTAGACGCACTCATCTAGACACTCAAGTATAGACGTACTCATCTAGACACAAGTGTAGACGCACTCATCTAGACACACACGTGTAGACGCACTCATCTAGACACTCACATGTAGACACACTCATCTAGACACACACGTGTAGACACACTCATCTAGACACACACGTGTAGACACACTCATCTAGACACACACGTGTAGACACACTCATCTAGACACACACGTGTAGACACACTCATCTAGACACACACATGTAGACGCACTCATCTAGACACTCAAGTATAGACGTACTCATCTAGACACATAAGTGTAGACGCACTCATCTAGACACTCAAGTATAGACGTACTCATCTAGACACACACGTGTAGACGCACTCATCTAGACACACACGTGTAGACGCACTCATCTAGACACTCAAATGTATATGCACTCATCTAGACACTGAAGTGTAGACACACTCATCTAGACACACACCTGTAGACGCACTCATCTAGACACACACGTGTAGACGCACTCATCTAGACACTCACGTGTAGACACACTCATCTAGACACACACGTGTAGACACACTCATCTAGACACACACGTGTAGACACACTCATCTAGACACACACATGTAGACGCACTCATCTAGACACACACGTGTAGACGCACTCATCTAGACACTCACATGTAGACACACTCATCTAGACACACACGTGTAGACACACTCATCTAGACACACACGTGTAGACACACTCATCTAGACACACACGTGTAGACACACTCATCTAGACACACACGTGTAGACACACTCATCTAGACACACACATGTAGACGCACTCATCTAGACACTCAAGTATAGACGTACTCATCTAGACACATAAGTGTAGACGCACTCATCTAGACACTCAAGTATAGACGTACTCATCTAGACACACAAGTGTAGACGCACTCATCTAGACACACACGTGTAGACGCACTCATCTAGACACTCAAATGTATATGCACTCATCTAGAGACACACGTGTGCACGCACTCATCTAGACACTCAAGTATAGACGTACTCATCTAGACACACAAGTGTAGACGCACTCATCTAGACGCACTCATCTAGACACACACGTGTAGACGCACTCATCTAGACACTCAAATGTATATGCACTCATCTAGACACTGAAGTGTAGACACACTCATCTAGACACACACCTGTAGACGCACTCATCTAGACACACACGTGTAGACGCACTCATCTAGACACTCACGTGTAGACACACTCATCTAGACACACACGTGTAGACACACTCATCTAGACACACACGTGTAGACACACTCATCTAGACACACACGTGTAGACACACTCATCTAGACACACACGTGTAGACACACTCATCTAGACACACACATGTAGACGCACTCATCTAGACACTCAAGTATAGACGTACTCATCTAGACACAAGTGTAGACGCACTCATCTAGACACTCAAGTATAGACGTACTCATCTAGACACAAGTGTAGACGCACTCATCTAGACACACACGTGTAGACGCACTCATCTAGACACTCACATGTAGACACACTCATCTAGACACACACGTGTAGACACACTCATCTAGACACACACGTGTAGACACACTCATCTAGACACACACGTGTAGACACACTCATCTAGACACACACGTGTAGACACACTCATCTAGACACTCAAGTATAGACGTACTCATCTAGACACATAAGTGTAGACGCACTCATCTAGACACTCAAGTATAGACGTACTCATCTAGACACACAAGTGTAGACGTACTCATCTAGACACACAAGTGTAGACGCACTCATCTAGACACACACGTGTAGACGCACTCATCTAGACACTCAAATGTATATGCACTCATCTAGAGACACACGTGTGCACGCACTCATCTAGACACTCAAGTATAGACGTACTCATCTAGACACACAAGTGTAGACGCACTCATCTAGACGCACTCATCTAGACACACACGTGTAGACGCACTCATCTAGACACTCAAATGTATATGCACTCATCTAGACACTGAAGTGTAGACACACTCATCTAGACACACACCTGTAGACGCACTCATCTAGACACACACGTGTAGACGCACTCATCTAGACACTCACGTGTAGACACACTCATCTAGACACACACGTGTAGACACACTCATCTAGACACACACGTGTAGACACACTCATCTAGACACACACGTGTAGACACACTCATCTAGACACACACGTGTAGACACACTCATCTAGACACACACATGTAGACGCACTCATCTAGACACTCAAGTATAGACGTACTCATCTAGACACAAGTGTAGACGCACTCATCTAGACACTCAAGTATAGACGTACTCATCTAGACACACAAGTGTAGACGCACTCATCTAGACACACACGTGTAGACGCACTCATCTAGACACACACGTGTAGACGCACTCATCTAGACACTCAAATGTATATGCACTCATCTAGAGACACACGTGTGCACGCACTCATCTAGACACTCAAGTATAGACGTACTCATCTAGACACACAAGTGTAGACGCACTCATCTAGACGCACTCATCTAGACACACACGTGTAGACGCACTCATCTAGACACTGAAGTGTAGACACACTCATCTAGACACACACCTGTAGACGCACTCATCTAGACACACACGTGTAGACGCACTCATCTAGACACTCACGTGTAGACACACTCATCTAGACACACACGTGTAGACACACTCATCTAGACACACACGTGTAGACACACTCATCTAGACACACACATGTAGACGCACTCATCTAGACACTCACGTGTAGACACACTCATCTAGACACACACGTGTAGACACACTCATCTAGACACACACGTGTAGACACACTCATCTAGACACACACGTGTAGACACACTCATCTAGACACACAAGGTGTAGACACACTCATCTAGACACACACATGTAGACGCACTCATCTAGACACTCAAGTATAGACGTACTCATCTAGACACACAAGTGTAGACGCACTCATCTAGACACACACGTGTAGACGTACTCATCTAGACACTCAAGTATAGACGTACTCATCTAGACACACACGTGTAGACGCACTCATCTAGACACACACGTGTAGATGCACTCATCTAGACACTCAAATGTATATGCACTCATCTAGAGACACACGTGTGCACGCACTCATCTAGACACTCAAGTGTAGACGCACTCATCTAGACACTCAAGTATAGACGTACTCCTCTAGACACACACGTGTAGACGCACTCATCTAGACACTCAAGTATAGACGTACTCATCTGGACACTCAAGTATAGACGCACTCATCTAGACACTCAAGTATAGACGCACTCATCTAGACACACACGTGTAGACGCACTCATCTAGACACTCAAATGTATATGCACTCATCTAGAGACACACGTGTGCACGCACTCATCTAGACACTCAAGTGTAGACGCACTCATCTAGACACTCAAGTATAGACGTACTCATCTAGACACACACGTGTAGACGCACTCATCTAGACACTCAAGTATAGACGTACTCATCTAGACACACACGTGTAGACGCACTCATCTAGACACTCAAGTATAGACGTACTCATCTAGACACACAAGTGTAGACGTACTCATCTAGACACACAAGTGTAGACGCACTCATCTAGACACACACGTGTAGACGCACTCATCTAGACACACACGTGTAGACGCACTCATCTAGACACTCAAATGTATATGCACTCATCTAGAGACACACGTGTGCACGCACTCATCTAGACACTCAAGGATAGACGTACTCATCTAGACACACACGTGTAGACGCACTCATCTAGACACACACGTGTAGACGCACTCATCTAGACACTCAAATGTATATGCACTCATCTAGAGACACACGTGTGCACGCACTCATCTAGACACTCAAGTATAGACGTACTCATCTAGACACACAAGTGTAGACGCACTCATCTAGACACACACGTGTAGACGCACTCATCTAGACACACAAGTGTAGACGCACTCATCTAGACACACACGTGTAGACGCACTCATCTAGACACACACGTGTAGACGCACTCATCTAGACACTCAAATGTATATGCACTCATCTAGAGACACACGTGTGCACGCACTCATCTAGACACTCAAGTATAGACGTACTCATCTAGACACACAAGTGTAGACGCACTCATCTAGACGCACTCATCTAGACACACACGTGTAGACGCACTCATCTAGACACTCAAATGTATATGCACTCATCTAGACACTGAAGTGTAGACACACTCATCTAGACACACACCTGTAGACGCACTCATCTAGACACACACGTGTAGACGCACTCATCTAGACACTCACGTGTAGACACACTCATCTAGACACACACGTGTAGACACACTCATCTAGACACACACGTGTAGACACACTCATCTAGACACACACATGTAGACGCACTCATCTAGACACACACGTGTAGACGCACTCATCTAGACACTCACGTGTAGACACACTCATCTAGACACACACGTGTAGACACACTCATCTAGACACACACGTGTAGACACACTCATCTAGACACACACATGTAGACGCACTCAGCTAGACACACATGTGTAGATGCACTCATCTAGACACACATGTGTAGATGCACTCACATACATGGACTGATGTACACTGACTCTATGTGACGCACACATGCAGCCGCACTCACGTGAGTGCACTCACCAGATCCTCGGCCCCATCCTGTCTTCACCAGAACCTCATATTTAAAGAATCCGGCTTTCCCGCAGAATGGAATAACCCCGGCCTTACTGACATCCAGCAAGTCCAGTTTGTGGACAATAATGGAGGCCACGGAGTAGGTAGCGAAGCAGACGGCACACGTGAGCAGCACGATGTAGTTAATCCCGGGAGGAGGAGGCTGTGATACAGTAGTAATGACGGTTACTTCTATGGAATGATTTTACAATACTCATCTACGTACAGAAAAATTCCAATAATTCGGAATAGTGGGACCCCAACCAGACGCCAGAATGGGGGACTTATGTTACCACTTTTTTTGGGTCATGCGTGTTATCTGCTGCTCTATTCCAAGTCTATGGCCTTGACGAAAACAGCCATCAATGACAGTGGATGGGTGATATTTTTTGTTCAATGGCGTACCCCTAAGAAAGGTTGTTCCCATCTTCATAAATAGAGCTTGTAAATATAAGCAGATTTGCAATTTACTCTGTATTAAAATTTTCCTCCGTTCTTAAGATATTAACACTTTTCTTTTGTTTACAGTTCGTTGCCTTGGAGACCGACCACCGCTTTTAGATAGCGGAACATGTGCAGTGCTTACAAGCTCTTTTCTACTGAACTTGTAAGCGCAGTTTGGAAGCTGTCCAGGATCGCTGGAGACCACTGCTAGATAGCAGAATATGTGCAGTGCTTACAAGCGCTTTTCTACTGAACTTGTAAGCGCAGTTTTAAAGCTGGCCAGGATCGCTGGAGACCACTGTTAGATAGCAGAATATGTGCAGTGCTTACAAGCTCTTTTCTACTGAACTTTTAAGCGCAGTTTTAAAGCTTGCCAGGATTGCTGGAGACCACTGTTAGATAGCAGAATATGTGCAATGCTTACAAGCGCTTTTCTACTGAACTTGTAAGCGCAGTTTTAAAGCTGGCCAGGATCGCTAGAGCCCACTGTTAGATAGCAGAATATGTGCAGTGCTTACAAGCTCTTTTCTACTGAACTTGTAAGCGCAGTTTGGAAGGTGTCCAGGATCGCTGGAGACCACTGTTAGATAGCAGAATATGTTCAGTGCTTACAAGCTCTTTTCTACTGAACTTGTAAGCACAGTTTGGAAGCTGTCCAGGATCGCTGGAGACCACTGTTAGATAGCAGAATATGTGCAGTGCTTACAAGCTCTTTTCTACTGAACTTGTAAGCGCAGTTTGGAAGCTGTCCAGGATCGCTGGAGACCACGGTTAGATAGCAGAATATGTGCAGTGCTTACAAGCTCTTTTCTACTGAACTTGTAAGCGCAGTTTGGAAGCTGTCCAGGATCGCTGGAGACCACGGTTAGATAGCAGAATATGTGCAGTGCTTACAAGCTCTTTTCTACTGAACTTGTAAGCGCAGTTTGGAAGCTGTCCAGGATCGCTGGAGACCACTGTTATATAGCAGAATATGTGCAGTGCTTACAAGCTCTTTTCTACTGAACTTGTAAGCGCAGTTTTAAAGCTGGCCAGGATCACTAGAGCCCGCTGTTAGATAGCAGAATATGTGCAGTGCTTACAAGCTCTTTTCTACTGAACTTGTAAGCGCAGTTTTAAAGCTGGCCAGGATCGCTAGAGCCCGCTGTTAGATAGCAGAACATGTGCAGTACTTACAAGCTCTTTTCTACTGAACTTGTAAGTGCTGGCCAGGATCGCTAGAGCCCGCTGTTACCTCTACATCCCAGCCAGCTTTAGCACAGTGCTTACATACTAGACCGCTGCAGTGGTCGGTCTCCTAGGCAACGAATTGTAAACAAAATAAAAGTGTTAATATCTCAAGAACGGCTGCAAATTTTAATAAGCAGCAAATTGCAAAAGTGCTTGTTTTCACAAGCACTATCCGACAATATCCATATAGGAAAGTGGGAATGCCCCTTTAATGTTCTACTTACGGGGTATATAAAGTTGACCAAGTGAGGTGGGACGAAGAGACTGGCGCCGAAAGCTGTGAGATGTTGGGTCAGACACACGGCCTGGTCCGGTCTGGTATCCTCCAGGGGTACGACGCCCTCTGTCTTCCATTTCATCTCATTACCATCGAAGTACTGGCACAGGGAGGTATACAGGCCCACCGTCACGTCCACCGGAGACCACGTGTAATGGTTTGTGATGTTCAGGTAGTAACGCTTGGTCAGGTTTCCATCACTAATACAGAAAAATCTACTTATTATGGTCCTACATCTAGGACCACCCTACGAGAAGGGATCCATTAACCCTTGAATCGCAGGCTCATGATTATTCTCTTACGCTGGTGCGATGAAGAAGGTGTACAGCTTGTGGTCATCTCCTGAGAGCGAGTCCTCGCTGATCTGCTTCATGTCGCTGTAGTTGTACTGGTTGGGATGACCGGACTCATGTAGATACACCGAGACGTACGGCTCAGGTTCACTGTCCTTATATCTCTCTACAAGAGGCAAAAAAATATAATTGACACATTACCTTAACATTTATTTTATAGATGAAAAAAAAAAAATTGTTCAGATTTTTAATAAAATTCATTAGTTTTTTCTTTGTATTTTGTTGTTGTAGAGTCTGTGTAACTCCTTCACATAGCTGGCTGTGCTGCTGAATTTTACACAGAACAGGTAGAACAGTGGCTCTTCTTTTCTGAGTATTACGCCGAATTCAAAAATCCATGAAACACAATTTGAGATTGGGCAATGATGTCTGGATTAGTAGTGCGTATCCTGCACTGAATACAATAGCCTCCTATATAACTAGGCTGTTTGGGCATTGCAATCTGTACACAGACAGTGAAACATGGATGTGTGAAACCTATCTTAAAAAGAGCAGCAGTTAATGGAAAGAGGTTGGGCAAATAAAATCAGAGTAGAAGCATCTAATGCTTCAGGGAGGGCAGATTACACAGTCTGTAGATAGGGAGGAAAGCATGGATAATGTAGACTTAAAAGGGGTCAGATTCTGAAGGGGACGGGAGGCAGAATCACGCACTCCTCAACAAGGAGGCATAATCACACACTCCTCAGCAAGGAGGCAGAATCACACACTCCTCAGCGAGGAGGCATAATCGCACACTCCTCAGCGAGGAGGCATAATCGCACACTCCTCAGCGAGGAAGCAGAATCACACACTCCACAGCAAGGAGGCAGAATCACACACTCCTCAGCAAGGAGGCAGAATCACACACTCCTCAACAAGGAGGTAGAATCACACACTCCACAGCAAGGAGGCAATATCACACACTCCTCAGCAAGGAGGCATAATCGCACACTCCTCAGAGAGGAGGCAGAATCACACACTCCTCAGAGAGGAGGCATAATCACAACATGCCTCAGCAAGGAGGCATAATCGCACACTTCTCAGCAAGGAGGCATAATCACATACTCCTCAGCAAGGAGGCAATATCACACACTCCTCAGCAAGGAGGCATAATCACACACTCCTCAGCATGGAGGCAGAATCACACACTCCTCAGCAAGGAGGCAGAATCACACACTCCTCAGCAAGGAGGCAGAATCACACACTCCTCAGCAAGGAGGCAGAATCACACACTCCTCAGCAAGGAGGCAGAATCACACACTCCTCAGCAAGGAGGCATAATCACACACTCCTCAGCAAGGAGGCATAATCACACACTCCTCAGCAAGGAGGCAGAATCACACACTCCTCAGCAAGGAGGCATAATCACACACTCCTCAGCAAGGAGGCATAATCACACACTCCTCAGCAAGGAGGCATAATCACACACTCCTCAGCAAGGAGGCAGAATCACACACTCCTCAGCAAGGAGGCAGAATCACACACTCCTCAGCAAGGAGGCAGAATCACACACTCCTCAGCAAGGAGGCAGAATCACACACTCCTCAGCAAGGAGGCAGAATCACACACTCCTCAGCAAGGAGGCAGAATCACACACTCCTCAGCAAGGAGGAAGAATCACACATTCCTCAGCAAGGAAGCAATATCACACACTCCTCAACAATGAGGCATAATCACACACTCCTCAGCAAGGAGGCATAATCACACACTCCTCAGCAAGGAGGTATAAT
This sequence comes from Anomaloglossus baeobatrachus, assembly GCF_048569485.1. Lineage (NCBI taxonomy): Eukaryota > Metazoa > Chordata > Amphibia > Anura > Aromobatidae > Anomaloglossus > Anomaloglossus baeobatrachus. Next base: position 283,775,783 of record NC_134359.1, on the reverse strand, counting down.
CACACACTCCTCAGCAAGGAGGCATAATCACACAATCCTCAGCAAGGAGGCATAATCAAACACTCCTCAGCAAGGAAGCATAATCACAGACTCCTCAGCAAGGAGGCATAATCACAGACTCCTCAACAAGGAGGCATAATCACACACTCCTCAGCAAGGAGGCATAATCACACACTCCTCAGCAAGGAGGCATAATCACACACTCCTCAGCAAGGAGGCATAACCACACACTCCTCAACAAGGAGGCATAATCACACACTCCTCAACAAGGAGGCATAATCACACACTCCTCAACAAGGAGGCAAATTCACACACTCCTCAGCAAGGAGGCATAATCACACACTCCTCAGCAAGGAGGTAGAATCACACACTCCTCAGCAAGGAGGCAGAATCACACACTCCTCAGAGAGGAGGCATAATCACAACATGCCTCAGCAAGGAGGCATAATCGCACACTTCTCAGCAAGGAGGCAGAATCACACACTCCTCAGCAAGGAGGCATAATCACACACTCCTCAGCAAGGAGGCAATATCACACACTCCTCAGCAAGGAGGCATAATCACACACTCCTCAGCAAGGAGGCAGAATCACACACTCCTCAGCAAGGAGGCATAATCACACACTCCTCAGCAAGGAGGCATAATCACACACTCCTCAGCAAGGAGGCATAATCACACACTCCTCATCAAGGAGGCAGAATCACACACTCCTCAGCAAGGAGGCATAATCACACACTCCTCAGCAAGGAGGCATAATCACACACTCCTCAGCAAGGAGGCAGAATCACACACTCCTCAGCAAGGAGGCAGAATCACACACTCCTCAGAGAGGAGGCATAATCACAACATGCCTCAGCAAGGAGGCATAATCGCACACTTCTCAGCAAGGAGGCAGAATCATACACTCCTCAGCAAGGAGGCATAATCACATACTCCTCAGCAAGGAGGCAATATCACACACTCCTCAGCAAGGAGGCATAATCACACACTCCTCAGCAAGGAGGCATAATCACACACTCCTCAGCAAGGAGGCATAATCACACACTCCTCAGCAAGGAAGCATAATCACAGACTCCTCAGCAAGGAGGCATAATCACACACTCCTCAGCAAGGAGGCATAATAACACACTCCTCAACAAGGAGGCATAATCACACACTCCTCAACAAGGAGGCATAATCACACACTCCTGAGCAAGGAGGCATAATCACACACTCCTCAGCAAGGAGGCATAATCCCACACTCCTGAGCAAGGAGGCATAATCACACACTCCTCAACAAGGAGGCATAATTACACACTCCTCAGCAAGGAGGCATAATCACACACTCCTCAGCAAGGAGGCATAATCACACACTCCTCAACAAGGAGGCATAATCACACACTCCTGAGCAAGGAGGCATAATCACACACTCCTCAGCAAGGAGGCATAATCACACACTCCTCAGCAAGGAGGCATAATCACACACTCCTCAGCAAGGAGGCATAATCACACACTCCTGAGCAAGGAGGCATAATCACACACTCCTCAGCAAGGAGGCATAATCACACACTCCTCAGCAAGGAGGCATAATCACACACTCCTCAGCAAGGAGGCATAATCACACACTCCTCAGCAAGGAGGCATAATCACACACTCCTGAGCAAGGAGGCATAATCACACACTCCTCAGCAAGGAGGCATAATCACACACTCCTCAGCAAGGAGGCATAATCACACACTCCTCAACAAGGAGGCATAATCACACACTCCTCAACAAGGAGGCATAATCACACACTCCTCAACAAGGAGGCATAATCACACACTCCTCAACAAGGAGGCATAATCACACACTCCTCAACAAGGAGGCATAATCACACACTCCTCAACAAGGAGGCATAATCACACACTCCTCAACAAGGAGGCATAATCACACACTCCTCAACAAGGAGGCATAATCACACACTCCTCAGCAAGGAGGCAGAATCACACACTCCTCAGCAAGGAGGCAGAATCACACACTCCTCAGCAAGGAGGCAGAATCACACACTCCTCAGCAAGGAGGCAGAATCACACACTCCTCAGAGAGGAGGCATAATCACAACATGCCTCAGCAAGGAGGCATAATCGCACACTTCTCAGCAAGGAGGCAGAATCACACACTCCTCAGCAAGGAGGCATAATCACACACTCCTCAGCAAGGAGGCAATATCACACACTCCTCAGCAAGGAGGCATAATCACACACTCCTCAGCAAGGAGGCATAATCACACACTCCTCAGCAAGGAGGCATAATCACACACTCCTCAGCAAGGAGGCATAATCACACACTCCTCAGCAAGGAGGCATAATCACACACTCCTCAGCAAGGAGGCATAATCACACACTCCTCAGCAAGGAGGCATAATCACACACTCCTCAGCAAGGAGGCATAATCACACACTCCTCAGCAAGGAGGCATAATCACACACTCCTCAGCAAGGAGGCAGAATCACACACTCCTCAACAAGGAGGCAGAATCACACACTCCTCAACAAGGAGGCAGAATCACACACTCCTCAGCAAGGAGGCATAATCACACACTCCTCAGCAAGGAGGCAGAATCACACACTCCTCAGCAAGGAAGCAATATCACACACTCCTCAGCAAGGAAGCAATATCACACACTCCTCAGAAAGGAGGCAATATCACACACTCCTCAGTAAGGAGGCAATATCACACACTCCTCAGTAAGGAGGCAATATCACACACTCCTCAACAAGGAGGCATAATCACACACTCCTCAGCAAGGAGGCATAATCACACACTCCTCAGCAAGGAGGCATAATCACACACTCCTCAGCAAGGAGGCATAATCACACACTCCTCAGCAAGGAGGCATAATCACACACTCCTCAGCAAAGAGGCATAATCACACAATCCTCAGCAAGGAGGCATAATCAAACACTCCTCAGCAAGGAAGCATAATCACAGACTCCTCAACAAGGAGGCATAATCACACACTCCTCAGCAAGGAGGCATAATCACACACTCCTCAGCAAAGAGGCATAATCACACACTCCTCAGCAAGCATCAGTATTTGTCAAATCTCTCATTGGCTGTACAATGTAAAATTGGTTCATGAATGCAGCAGTCCTGATACATGAGAGCTAATGAAGGCAACAGCATCCCTGATATCACATGAATGGATACATTTACATAAGAGAAGTTTATAAACACAATATTCTGTCTGCCTGCAATCATCACTACTCCTCAGCAAGGAGGCATAATCACACACTCCTCAGCAAAGAGGCATAATCACACACTCCTCAGCAAGGAGGCAGAATCACACACTCCTCAGCAAGGAGGCAGAATCACACACTCCTCAGAGAGGAGGCATAATCACAACATGCCTCAGCAAGGAGGCATAATCGCACACTTCTCAGCAAGGAAGCAGAATCATACACTCCTCAGCAAGGAGGCATAATCACATACTCCTCAGCAAGGAGGCAATATCACACACTCCTCAGCAAGGAGGCATAATCACACACTCCTCAGCAAGGAGGCATAATCAAACACTCCTCAGCAAGGAAGCATAATCACAGACTCCTCAACAAGGAGGCATAATCACACACTCCTCAGCAAGGAGGCATAATCACACACTCCTCAGCAAAGAGGCATAATCACACACTCCTCAGCAAGCATCAGTATTTGTCAAATCTCTCATTGGCTGTACAATGTAAAATTGGTTCATGAATGCAGCAGTCCTGATACATGAGAGCTAATGAAGGCAACAGCATCCCTGATATCACATGAATGGATACATTTACATAAGAGAAGTTTATAAACACAATATTCTGTCTGCCTGCAATCATCACTAAAAGAAACTTACTCTATACTGTGTTATGATGGAGTTCTTTGTATAATTGGTATACAGTGAGCTCCCCCTAGTGGTGGCTGCAGGTAGACAGAATGTTATCACTTATGTCTAAGACAATGCAGGAGATTTGGAGCTTTGTAACAAAAACAATATAATTAAACACCGAAAAGATTCGCTCACCATCCTGCGCTGTGTAAGTGATCTGTATGTGAAGCCCCGCGTTCTGATTACTGCTTTCTGCCACGAGGTCCACCTTCACCGAGTGCCGGCTCTCAATGTTGGCCACGCCAGCAGTGATATTCCCGACACCAGTGTTATTGGCGACACTAACCGTAATGGCCTTCTCGGAATCCAAGCTCTCAACCGGGATCTGGCTGCCATTACTAGTCTGGAACTCCATGGAGGCCACCTTGGTGGACACGGTGTAGTTGCTGATGAACCCAAAAGGATATGGATTGGAGTCCACCTGGAACATGACCTGGATGATGTCCGTCAGGTCGGGGAAGGTGCTGTTGAACCCTTGTGGAATGAAGAACTGGCAGCCCGTCCTGTTACTGTAGCAAAGCAAGTTTAGAAGATCCGAACGTTTGCCCCGGGCCAAGATCTCCCCACCCTGGAGAGTCAGAGGCTCCTCGTTGAGAACCCTGGACTTCATCAAGATCCTCATGAGATCTGAAGACAGGTTGTAAGCTTGGGAGGCAATGGACGCATTGTTGAGGGCTCCGCACAGATTCCCTCCTCTGTGGACGGAGGACTTGGTGTTCACCAGATGGATGACGTCTCCTGCAATATATCAATACGAAAGCTCAAAAGGCAAAAATGGAAATGGGCCTTCTGCAGATTTTCAGTCCAAATTTGGGTGGAGGCATCATTGAAGGAGCACTTTGGCCAAAACTCAGACACTAAAGGGATGGATTGCCTCTTCAGTGTCCCTTGCACAGTGCATCTGTTGTGTCTGGAGTGCTCCTTTAAGGACTATTCCGGTCTATCCACCGGTTAGGTCATCAAGATCAGATCGGAAGGGTCTGACACCCAGAACGTCCCCCGAGCAGCTGTTATCTGCTACAGCGACGACCACATCTACACAGTGTATGGAATTAGAACACCACCAATCTGTAGACTAGTGGCCATTCTCAGGTACTGCAGCTCAGCTCCTATTTAAAGGGATTTTCCACATTTGGGGACCAATCTTATTTTTTTACTCAATTGCATATATTTGGGGCTTACAATGATTTTTGCAATTGGGTTACACTTAAAATTTGTCACTGCTTGCCTTCTATAGCCTCTGGCTGCAGAAAGAGTTCACTGAGAATCCTTCAGTGAGCACATTAAAATGGCCTGACAAGGAGAACTCTAATATGTCTTTAGGAGCTCCTCTTGGCTAATTTATGACCACAGACCACATCAAAGTTGAATGTGCAGAGGCGGCAAAAAGCAAAAACGGTGCAAAATTTTTTAATGGAACCCAATTGCAAAACTAATTTAAAAAAAACAACCTATTTAAAGGAACCCTCCAGACAAAACGGTCATGGATTACCTCTCTAGTGCTCTCTTGTGCCTTGCATTAGGTATAAGGGTGAGCACCAGTTGTCTCGGGAGTGCACCTTGGAAATTTGGAAATATTTCTTAAAGGGGAACCAACTATATTTAAAATGGGTCATCAATATCATATTGGAGGGGGTCCAATGTCTTGCAGCTACAACAGCCTGAACAGTAGAGATGCGCAGTTTTAATGGATGCTCTCAGTATTGCAGCTTAGCTCCATTGAAGTTAATGGGACTGAGCTGCAATACCGCAATCAGCCTGCAGACCAGTGTGGCGCTGTTTTTGAAAAAAAAGAAGAGCCATATTTTCCTAATAATGGCATTTTTCTCATCACATGGGATCTCGCAGATTATGACAAATCGACACTTGAGGCTATGGAATCCATTAACCGGGAGCACGAAAAAATTCATAATTCAGCAGGATTTCTCCCGCGACATTAATAAAAAAAATCGTTTATATCATTCCGTCCCTCCTGTGCTTGTAGACGATTTTACGCTGATTTATTCTCGCTCCTGCGGTAATTGTTTGTTTCTCTAGGCCCGACCCATCCGTGTAAATCACATCGGCCTTGAGAAATATCCGAAATGATCCCAGGAAAGAAACGCGTCCTTCATCAGTCGCAAAAAAATCATTGTCTGGAGATGGAGCGGCTGCCATTAACCACTTGTCTGCCTCTATGCTGTTGCTAAGCAACCAAGGAGCTTCAGTAATATCTCATTTTACTATTCAACAATTATCATCAATGGCAGGAAAGAAAAAAAAAGAGTGATTGAAATTTAACAGCCATTTGCTTTACCACGTAAGATACTGAGAAATACGTCTGGCATTTTTAATCACATTTTGAGAGAAACAGAAATTTGGGCTTTTTAATTTTTTTATCTTTAGTATGCCTTTCCCCACAAGGGTTAATTAATTTTACATTTTCATAGTTCGAAACATTTGGGCATTATAAAAAATTTGGTTCAAAGAAAGGCTCCTTTTTATTAGAAGCCGCACCCCATTGTTATTGCCACCCCACAAATGTGTAATTGAATACTTTGGCACGTATGTATAATCGGAGCCCGAGTGCCTGAAGGAGCCCTGGTGCCTGATGAAGCCTGGGTGTTGAGCCTGGGTCTCAGCTTCCCATACACGGTAAGTTTTTTTTAACTGCATGAGAGGACACACACAAGCTAGGGACCCCAACGTAGAGAAATACTTTGGCGTAGTGTTGGGGCTCTGTTGCATTGATCAATTCAATAGCTAAATTTCTCTTTATTCATATGTTCATGGCAGTAATGCAGATTCCATTTTTCACATTTTCACTCTTACATATAGCTATTGGATTTTTCAAGTCAGTATTCACACAGCAGTTTCTGCTATTACATGTATTCCCCTTGCATAGTCACTGGTGTGCATACCTTCTCTCCATATAGTAAAGTTTTTTAGGTTCTTGCACCCAGTTCAGACTTAGAATGGTGTTCCAAACGTTATTCCTCATTTGGGTGTTGAGGGAGTCCTGGAGCCTGAGGGTGTCCCTGATGGTTGAGGGAGCCCTGACGCCTGAGGAAGCCCCTGTGCCTGAGGAAGCCCTTGTGCCTGAGGAAGCCCTTGTGCCTGAGGAAGCCCCTGTGCCTGAGGAAGCCCCTGTGCCTGAGGAAGCCCTGGTGCCTGAGGAAGCCCCGGTGCCTGAGGAAGCCCTGGTGCCTGAGGAAGCCCCTGTGCCTGAGGAAGCCCTGGTGCCTGAGGAAGCCCTGGTGCCTGATGAAGCCCTGGTGCCTGAGGAAGCCCTGGTGCCTGAGAAAACCCAGGTGCCTGGGGAAGCCCTGGTGCCTCAGGAAACTCTGGTGCTTGAGGGAGCCCTGGTGCCTGAGGGAACCTTGGTGCCTGAGGGAGCCCAAATGCTGTAAAAGGTCACTTGCCTATTGAGTTGAGCATTCGGTGAGCTTTTCACCTTAGTATTTGTAGCCAAAACCAGAATCAGAGGAATAGTATAAAAGAAACACGGGCACCACTTTGCATTTTGTACCCACTCCTAGTTTTTGCTTACAAATACTGAGGTAAAAAACTCACCAAATACTCACCGTGTGCATGTGGCCTAAGGAGGCACCAGTATTACAAATGGAAGATGTAAAGTTGGAAGGCTACATTTGACTCTAAGAGTTTTAAAGGGGTTGTTTGAAACTATAAATATATATATATATATATATATATATATATATATATATATATATATATATATAAAAAAATAATTACCACTACCCCACTCCCTATGAGTCTTATGGCAGAGATCAAGCGTTGTACATCCATGTGAGAGCTGCAGCCAATCACTGGCCTCGATCCATGTACCGGGCAAGGCTGCGGAGGCCAGTGATTAGCAGCAGTGGATTTACAGCAAATTAATATACACTAGCGTTGAGAACAGGTAAACTTATCAAAATGAAAACTTGTCTTCGTTGCTTACAGCAACCAATCCCAGCTCAGCATTCATTTTCCCAAAGCAATTTTGAAAATGAAAGCTGAGCTCTGATTGGTTGCTATGGGCAACACAGACAGAATAAGGCCTACTACAGTGATCAAAATCCTGGACAGCCCCCTTTAATTTACAACTCTATTGTCAAAACTAGCTGTGTAATGCTTAGTTTTTCCTGAGGAGGCGCTGCAGAATAATTCAGCACTTGCTCCTTTGTTATTCCTAAGGACCATATACCAAAAAACATAAAGAAATAACCCTGCGGTAGCATCCTTCTTACCCATGATGTTCAGTATGTTGTCTGCAATGGTGGTCGGCGTCATCATCCCCTGCGTTGTTTCGTTCTGTAAGATGGACATCATGTCTTCCAGCTTGCTGAGTGTTTTCCGCTGACAAGACGCACATGCCATCTCCTTGGTGGCCACCTGAAAGCAAAGGGAGGAGTAATGGATGTGTCCAACATACTTCTCTGGTGTGAACAGACACTAAATAGAAATCAAAGCCCTTTGTCACGACGCAGAGATTGCTGATTTGATAAAACACTAATCAATAGTGATGAGCGGGCACTACCATGCTCAGGTGCTCTGTACTTGTAACTAATGATGAGTGAGCACTACAATGCTCGGGTGCTCTGTACTCATAACTAGTGATGAGCGGTACCATACTCTGGTGCTTGTAACTAGTGCTGAGTGAGCACTACCATGCTAGGGTGGTTGTAACTAGTGATGAGCGGGCATTACCATGCTCGGGTGCTCGTAACTAGTGATGAGCGGGCACTACCATGCTCGGGTGCTCGGTATTCATAACTAGTGATGAGCGGGCACTACCATGCTCGGGTGGTTGTAACTAGTGATGAGCGGACACTACCATGCTCAGGTGCTCAGTACTGGTCACTAGTGATGAGCGAGCACTACCATGCTCAGGTGCTCGGTACTCGTAACTAGTGATGAGCGGGCACTACCATGCTCAGGTGCTCGTAACTAGTGATGAGCGGACACTACCATGCTCGGGTGCTCAGTACTCGTAACTAGTGATGAGCGGGCACTACCATGCTCAGGTGCTCGGTACTCGTAACTAGTGATGAGCGGGCACTACCATGCTCAGGTGCTCGTAACTAGTGATGAGCGGACACTACCATGCTCGGGTGCTCAGTACTCGTAACTAGTGATGAGCGGGCACTACCATGCTCGGGTGCTCAGTACTTGTAACTAGTGATGAGCGGACACTACCATGCTCAGGTGCTCGTAACTAGTGATGAGCGGACACTACCATGCTCGGGTGCTCAGTACTCGTAACTAGTGATGAGCGGGCACTACCATGCTCAGGTGCTCGGTACTCGTAACTAGTGATGAGCAGGCATTACCATGCTCGGGTGCTCAGTACTTGTAACTAGTGATGAGCGGACACTACCATGCTCAGGTGCTCGTAACTAGTGATGAGCGGGCATTACCATGCTCGGGTGCTCGTAACTAGTAATGAGCGGGCACTACCATGCTCGGGTGCTCGGTACTCATAACTAGTGATGAGCGGGCACTACCATGCTCGGGTGGTTGTAACTAGTGATGAGCGGACACTACCATGCTCAGGTGCTCAGTACTTGTAACTAGTGATGAGCGAGCACTACCATGCTCAGGTGCTCAGTACTGGTCACTAGTGATGAGCGAGCACTACCATGCTCAGGTGCTCGTAACTAGTGATGAGCGGACACTACCATGCTCGGGTGCTCGGTACTCGTAACTAGTGATGAGCGAGCACTACCATGCTCAGGTGCTCGTAACTAGTGATGAGCGGACACTACCATGCTCAGGTGCTCGGTACTCGTAACTAGTGATGAGCGGGCACTACCATGCTCAGGTGCTCGTAACTAGTGATGAGCGGACACTACCATGCTCGGGTGCTCAGTACTCGTAACTAGTGATGAGCGGGCACTACCATGCTCAGGTGCTCGGTACTCGTAACTAGTGATGAGCAGGCACTACCATGCTCGGGTGCTCGTAACTAGTGATGAGCGGACACTACCATGCTCGGGTGCTCAGTACTTGTAACTAGTGATGAGCGGGCACTACCATGTTCGGGTGCTCAGTACTGGTAACTAGTGATGAGCGGGCACTACCATGCTCAGGTGCTCAGTACTCGTAACTAGTGATGAGCGAGCACTACCATGCTCGGGTGCTCAGTACTCGTAACTAGTGATGAGCGGACACTACCATGCTCAGGTGCTCAGTACTCGTAACTAGTGATGAGCGGGCACTACCATGCTCGGGTGCTCAGTACTGGTAACTAGTGATGAGCGGACACTACCATGCTCAGGTGCTCAGTACTCGTAACTAGTGATGAGCGAGCACTACCATGCTCAGGTGCTCAGTACTCGTAACTAGTGATGAGCGAGCACTACCATGCTCAGGTGCTCAGTACTCGTAACTAGTGATGAGCGGGCACTACCATGCTCAGGTGCTCTGTACTCGTAACTAGTGATGAGCGGGCACTACCATGCTCGGGTGCTCAGTACTCGTAACTAGTGATGAGCGGACACTACCATGCTCAGGTGCTCAGTACTCGTAACTAGTGATGAGCGGGCACTACCATGCTCGGGTGCTCAGTACTGGTAACTAGTGATGAGCGGACACTACCATGCTCAGGTGCTCAGTACTCGTAACTAGTGATGAGCGAGCACTACCATGCTCAGGTGCTCAGTACTCGTAACTAGTGATGAGCGAGCACTACCATGCTCAGGTGCTCAGTACTCGTAACTAGTGATGAGCGGGCACTACCATGCTCAGGTGCTCTGTACTCGTAACTAGTGATGAGCGGGCACTACCATGCTCGGGTGCTCAGTACTCGTAACTAGTGATGAGCGGGCACTACCATGCTCAGGTGCTCAGTACTCGTAACTAGTGATGAGCGAGCACTACCATGCTGCAGGTCAATGCCCATTTGAGCCCGCTCCCGCCCGCTACCTCTGTACTATAGCTTCTTACCGTGCACTGTGCGAGCGCTGCCGCAATCTGCCGAATGTCATCCACCGTGTTCACTTTCAGAGAGATGAGGGCGTCCGTTATCTTCTTGCGCACGATCCCCAGGTTCATCTCGCTTACCCCTTCACGTTTGCTCATGACTTGCTCATACTAAGAAGAACAAAAAGGATTCCCATGCAAATTTAGAGGGGATTTCCAGAAAATTAGTGAGTTCTGAGCAAATAAAAGGGGGTCCCCATTTTTAGTAAAAACTAGTAACAAAGCGCATCTCTCACTTTGGAGGACCCGCAAATACTTTGTATTACTTATTGATTTAATTTGGAACTGTGTAATGCTTCATATCCCCTGTAGAGGCGCTGCAGAGAATTTAAAGGGGTTGTTCACTACTTTTACATTGATGGCCTATCCTTGGGACAGGCCATCAATGTCTGTTCAGCTGGGACCCGACACCCGGCACCCGCACCAATCAACTGTTCTTGGTGGCGCCGGCAGGGATCAATTTAGTGGTTAAATGGGTTCATTATTTACCTCATTCAGGACAGTAATGAGAGCCAAGGAATACTCGGCGACATGTTGGGGGTCTCCCTGCTTCAATAGACCCTGTAAGCGGGAATCAGTCAGGTTGTGTAACCAATCCGCCAGGCTGTGAAATCCATCAGGGAGGACTGGCATCAAAATTTCCAGGGTCCTGTACAGGAGAGAGACGAAACGGGATTTTATATAGCGTCGTCGTTCTTTATTACCGCCATATAGGTTGTGCGCTGACACCGCTTACTGGTTTAGAGCCAATGCTGTCGCCCCCTGCTGGTCCTGCACAAGTATAGACACTTCCACCATGAATTTGGACTCCTGGTAGCCAACGGGCAGGAAGGTGATGTGTTCTGACCGGCTGCCCTTATAGACCCAGAAGTCGTCACAGTGCCCACCACGACAGCGCTTGGCCCTCAAGATGAACACCAGAGACACCTCGTCTTCTGTATCTCTCCACCCTACAAAGATGATGAAGGTTATATAAGGGGACATGCTAGTAGAGTAGATCATCCATGGGGCATGTAAGGTACGGACCTGTACAATCAAAGTGAACTGGGTCCGTCAACGCGTGTATGGTTCCATTAGGGGTAATTCTGCAGGTTCCTCCGGAAGGTGGACTATTGGGGAGCAGATCTATGGAAGCGAAGCCCTCTTTATCCATGGTGGGATCACTGACATTAAGGGTGAACTTGTACCCCTCTCCATCCTTTAACACCCCCTGCCTGAGAACGAGGTTCAGCTCTCGGTCTCCTGTAGTTGTGGTGCTGGCATTGAGGACCAAGGTCTTGTTGCTGAAGCTCTGAGCCGTCCATCTCTGCCAGGAGAGACATGGAAAGTCATATCAAACATACGTGATATACAATAGGGTCAAACATACGTGATATACACTGGGGTCAAACATACGTGATATACACTGGGGTCAAACATACGTGATATACACTGGGGTCAAACATACGCGATATACACTGGGGTCACACATACGTGATACACACTGGGGTCAAACATACGCGATATACACTGGGGTCAAACATACGTGATATACACTGGGGTCAAACATACGCGATATACACTGGGGTCACACATACGTGATACACACTGGGGTCAAACATACGCGATATACACTGGGGTCAAACATACGTGATATACACTGGGGTCAAACATACGTGATATACACTGGGGTCACACATACGCGATATACACTGGGGTCAAACATACGTGATATACACTGGGGTCAAACATACGCGATATACACTGGGGTCACACATACGTGATATACACTGGGGTCACACATACGTGATATACACTGGGGTCAAACATATGTGATATACACCGGAGTCAAATATACGTGATATACACCGGGGTCAAACATACGTGATATACACTGGGGTCAAACATACGTGATATACAATAGGGTCAAACATACGTGATATACAATAGGGTCAAACATACGTGATATACAATAGGGTCAAACATACGTGATATACACTGGGGTCAAACATACGTGATATACACTGAGGTCAAACATACGTGATATACACTGGGGTCACACATACGTGATATACACTGGGGTCACACATACGTGATATACACTGGGGTCACACATACGTGATATACACTGGGGTCAAACATACGTGATATATACTGGGGTCAAACATATGTGATATACACTGGGGTCACACATACGTGATATACACTGGGGTCAAACATACGTGATATACACTGGGGTCAAACATACGTGATATACACTGGGGTCAAACATACGTGATATACACTGGGGTCAAACATACGTGATATACACTGGGGTCAAACATACGTGATATACACTGGGGTCAAACATACGTGATATATACTGGGGTCAAACATATGTGATATACACTGGGGTCACACATACGTGATATACACCGGGGTCACACATACGTGATATACACCGGGGTCACACATACGTGATATACACTGGGGTCAAACATACGTGATATACACTGGGGTCAAACATACGTGATATACACTGGGGTCAAACATACGTGATATACACTGGGGTCAAACATACGTGATATACACTGGGGTCACACATACGTGATATACACTGGGGTCAAACATACGTGATATACACTGGGGTCAAACATACGTGATATACACTGGGGTCAAACATATGTGATATACACTGGGGTCACACATACGTGATATACACTGGGGTCAAACATACGTGATATACACTGGGGTCAAACATATGTGATATACACTGGGGCCAAACATATGTGATATACACTGGGGTCAAACATACGTGATATACACTGGGGTCAAACATACGCGATATACACTGGGGTCACACATACGCGATATACACTGGGGTCACACATACGTGATATACACTGGGGTCACACATATGTGATATACACTGGGGTCAAACATACGTGATATACACTGGGGTCACACATACGCGATATACACTGGGGTCACACATACGTGATATACACTGGGGTCACACATACGTGATATACACTGGGGTCACACATATGTGATATACACTGGGGTTACACATACGTGATATACACTGGGGCCAAACATACGCAATATACACTGGGGTCACACATACGCGATATACACTGGGGTCACACATACGTGATATACACTGGGGTCACACATACGTGATATACACTGGGGTCACACATACGTGATATACACTGGGGTCACACATACGTGATATACACTGGGGTCACACATACGTGATATACACTGGGGTCACACATACGTGATATACACTGGGGTCACACATACGCGATATACACTGGGGTCACACATACGTGATATACACTGGGGTCACACATACGTGATATACACTGGGGTCACACATACGTGATATACACTGGGGTCACACATACGCGATATACACTGGGGTCACACATACGCGATATACACTGGGGCCACACATACGCGATATACACTGGGGTCACACATACGTGATATACACTGGGGACACACATATGTGATATACACTGGGGTCACACATACGCGATATACACTGGGGTCACACATACGTGATATACACTGGGGTCACACATACGTGATATACACTGGGGTCACACATACGTGATATACACTGGGGTCACACATACGTGATATACACTGGGGTCACACATACGCGATATACACTGGGGTCACACATACGTGATATACACTGGGGTCACACATACGTGATATACACTGGGGTCACACATACGTGATATACACTGGGGTCACACATACGTGATATACACTGGGGTCACACATACGCGATATACACTGGGGTCACACATACGTGATATACACTGGGGTCACACATACGTGATATACACTGGGGTCACACATACGCGATATACACTGGGGTCACACATACGCGATATACACTGGGGTCACACATACGTGATATACACTGGGGTCACACATACGCGATATACACTGGGGTCACACATACGCGATATACACTGGTGGACCCAGACAGAAAAGGGCCTCTGTGCAAAGACAATACACGGGCCCTTTCCAGCCCAAACGCTCATCATAATGCACTATTCCAGGTGGAAATGGACCCCTTACCCTTGGGCCCCTTTTGCACCAGTGATATGTCCACCCCTGGTGATATACATCACATCTAGGATCATTATATCAGACTCCTGAGAAGCACAGAGCACATCTTACCGCAGACCACGCTTCATCCTGACAATTGGTGCAAGACCCTTCCAGATAAACATAGGAGCTAGCGCTTACTTCATACACAGACTGCGCCTTACAGGACACACACTTCAGAGACACGATGGGAACACTGCCTTCTTTTATTAATACCTGTAAGTAAAAATGTCTAAATATCTCTCCACTATACAACTACTATGTATATATTAATACTGCCACTTATGTACAAGAATATAACTACTATAATACTGCTCCTATGTACAAGAATATAACTACTATAATACTGCCCCCTATGTACAGGAATATAACTACTATAATACTGCCCCCATGTACAAGAATATAACTACTATAATACTGCCCCCATGTACAGGAATATAACTACTATAATACTGCTCCTATGTACAAGAATATAACTACTATAATACTGCCCCTATGTACAGGAATATAACTACTATAATACTGCCTCCTATGTACAAGAATATAACTACTATAATACTGCCCCTATGTACAGGAATATAACTACTATAATACTGCTCCTATATACAAGAATATAACTACTATAATCCTGCCCCCTATGTACAAGAATATAACTACTATAATACTGCCACTTATGTACAAGAATAAAACTACTATAATACTGCCCCTATATACAAGAATATAACTACTATAATACTGCCACTTATGTACAAGAATAAAACTACTATAATACTACTCCTATATACAAGAATATAACTACTATAATACTGCCCCTATGTACAAGAATATAACTACTATAATACTGCCCCATATGTACAAGAATATAACTACTATAATACTGCTCCTATGTACAAGAATATAACTACTATAATACTGCCACTTATGTACAAGAATATATCTACTATAATACTGCCCCTATGTACAAGAATATAACTACTATAATACTGCCCCCTATGTACAAGAATATAACTACTATAATGCTGTCCTCTATGTACAAGAATATAACTAGTATAATACTGCCCCATATGTACAAGAATATAACTACTATAATACTGCTCCTATGTACAAGAATATAACTACTATAATACTGCCACTTATGTACAAGAATATATCTACTATAATACTGCCCCTATGTACAAGAATATAACTACTATAATACTGCCCCCTATGTACAAGAATATAACTACTATAATGCTGTCCTCTATGTACAAGAATATAACTAGTATAATACTGCCCCTATGTACAAGAATATAACTACTATAATACTACTCCTATGTACAAGAATATAACTACTATAATACTGCTCCTATGTACAAGAATATAACTACTATAATACTGCCACTTATGTACAAGAATATATCTACTATAATACTGCCCCTATGTACAAGAATATAACTACTATAATACTGCCCTCTAAGTACAAGAATATAACTAGTATAATACTGCCCCTATGTACAAGAATATAACTACTATAATACTGCCCTCTATGTACAAGAATATAGCTACTATAATACTGCTCCTATGTATAAGAATATAACTACTATAATACTGCCCCTATGTACAAGAATATAACTACTATAATACTGCCCCCTATGTACAAGAATATAACTGCTATAATACAATATTTTCGAGGAACATTAAGCGCTTATCTCAGTCTCATTAGTCACTGACCGTTTGGTTGGTGGACTCAGGATGTCTTCCGGGTTTACTGACAGTAAGAAAAAATGTGTACTCCACATCTCGTTCCAGCTTTGATTTGTGTATGAACATTTCACCCAGTTCTGAAGTAACTTCTGAATTACAAGTTGCACTTTCTAAATTCTAAAACGGAGGACACAAAATGGTTATTAAAATAAAAAATGATCTTGTTCTGTTTTCCTCTTAGATGAGCACCAAAGCAGAAATTACTTGGCAGGGGCAGGAAAGATCTAACCACTATAATACTACCCCCTATGTACAGGAATCTAACTACTATAATACTGCCCCTTATGTACAAGAATATAACTACTATAATACTACTCCTATGTACAAGAATATAACTACTATAATACTGCCCCTATGTACAAGAATATAACTACTATAATACTGCCCCTATGTACAAGAATATAACTGCTATAATACTGCCCCTATGTACAAGAATATAACTACTATAATACTACTCCTATGTACAAGAATATAACTACTATAATACTGCCCCCTATGTACAAGAATATAACTACTATAATACTGCTCCTATGTACAAGAATATAACTACTATAATACTGCCCCCTATGTACAGGAATATAACTACTATAATACTGCCCCCTATGTACAAGAATGTAACTACTATAATACTACCCCCTATGTACAGGAATCTAACTACTATAATACTACCCCCTATGTACAAGAATATAACTACTATAATACTGCTCCCTATGTACAGGAATATAACTACTATAATACTGCCTCTATGTGCAAGAATATAACTACTATAATACTGCTCCTATGCACAAGAATGTAACTACTATAATACTGCCCCTATGTACAAGAATATAACTACTATAATACTGCCCCTATATATAAGAATATAACTACTATAATACTGCCACCTATGTACAAGAATATACGGTAGCTACTATAATACTGCTCCATATGTACAACCATATAACTACAATAATACTGCTCCTATGTGCAAGAATATAACTACTATAATACTGCCCCCTATATACAAGAATATAGCTACTATAATACTGCCCCTATGTACAACAATATAACTACAATAATACTGCTCCTATGTGCAAGAATATAACTACTATAATACTGCCCCTATGTACAAGAATATAACTACTATAATACTGCCCCTATGTACAAGAATATAACTACTATAATACTGCCCCTATGTACAAGAATATAACTACTATAATACTGCCCCTATGTACAAGAATATAGCTACTATAATACTGCCCCTATGTACAAGACTATAACTACTATAATACTGCCCCCTATGTAGAAGAATATAACTACTATAATACTGCCCCCTATGTACAAGAATATAACTACTATAATACTGCTCCTATGTACAAGGATATAACTACTATAATACTGCCCCCTATGTACAAGAATATAACTACTATAATACTGCTCCTATGTGCAAGACTATAACTACTATAATACTGCTCCTATATACAAGAATATTAATACTATAATACTGCCTCCTATGTATAAGAATATAACTACTATAATACTGCCCCCTATGTACAAGAATATAACTACTATAATACTGCTCCCTATGTACAAGAATATAACTACTATAATACTTCCCCTATGTACAAGAATATAACTACTATAATACTGCCCTTATGTACAAGAATATAACTACTATAATACTGCCCCCTATGTACAAGAATATAACTACTATAATACTGCTCCCTATGTACAAGAATATAACTACTATAATACTTCCCCTATGTACAAGAATATAACTACTATAATACTGCCCTTATGTACAAGAATATAACTACTATAATACTGCTCCCATATGTACAAGAATATAACTACTATAATACTGCCTCTATGAACTGTCACTTACTGAATATCCCTTTATTCACAGTGATGTCTACACCAGGATATATGCGGTTTGTTCCACCATAGGTAGACATCAAGTAGCATTTTTCCAGGAATTTCCTCTTACCTTTGCCATTCTTGTACAAGACCATTTATATGAGAGTGGAGTCTGCTCCTCTTCCTCTAGGTTTGGGTCATAAGACTTCTTTCCATCCATTATTAAATCCCGACTACTTGACCAAACTCTATAGGATCCTCCATCGATGATCGGCACCAATCTGCTCGGCAACATGGTAACATTGGCATAGCTGCTTCTGGACAGTGGCGTGTCTCCAAAGGACACAGAGAACACAAAGCAATAGTCTCCGATCTCGAGAGCTAGCTTGGGCACTACCAGCTGAGGTCGGCTCATATCTACATTCAGAAGGTGGACCTTGTCGGACTCGTGGTAGTGTAGGCAGCTAGTCGCCTTGTATATCTCCCACAGGTGTTTGGTTTGGTAGCTAATACATTCGCGGAGATTGATCTCAGCCTCAATATAATTCCTCTGGGATCTTCTCATGATCACTTGAGTAGGCAGCTCAAGTTGAACTTCTGGTTCTTCACATTCGAGGATCCGAGCGGTCACAGTTATTTCAGAGACCCAAAAGCTAATAAGGTTAGAGCCATTGACCCTTACCCTAAAGTCTCCAGGTTCCCGGTAAGTATGGCTCGGAGATGCAGAATATGTCTCCAAAGAAGTATTATCTCCAAAGGACCACACAAATCTTACATCCAGAGGACTGGGAAGCACAACAGCATTAAACGTCACACTTCTGTTCACAAACGCATTGACCGGGATTAAGTTGAGGCCTACAATCAGTTCTTGGACTTTTATCATCTTTGAGATGTTCTGACTACCCAAAGCATTGGAAGCGCTGATGTGTATAGTGAGAATTCCAGCACCCGCTGGGGTATAAGTCACATTTCTACCTGCTAAACTAGTGGGGGGGTGACCCTGCAAATCAAAAAGCCAAGTGTAGGCAACTAGAGAACCATGACTGACTTCCGCTCTGAAGTTCTTCTCAATCCTAGCCGGTATGGCAACTTCACAACAATTTACAAGTTTTAAGTTCTGTATGGCTTCAAGCACGGAGATCATAACTGTGTCCCTTTCTTCACTTACTTGGTTATGAGCCACCACAGTCACCGGATAGCCACCAATTTTGGTAAACTCGTGGGTATAGCTACTACCGTTTACAACAATTGAGAAGTCTCCATTGATGGTCAACTCATAGGTGACAGAGGAACCGGCAGACAAAGTGATATTGAAGGTGACTAGCTCCCCAGGTTCCACCACCATTTTGCTCACATGCAATTTCAGACCTTTAATTTTGTCTTGTACCGTGATGTTTTTGGAAGCCAATTCCCAACTCACGTCGTTTGAGGCGTTGAGACTGACCGTGAAGAACCCTGCTTCCTCGAATGGAACAATGGCCATATTTCCATCGATGTTGTGACCAGGAATACTCCAGGTCCATGACACATTTGTACCATGCTGAACACTGCTGGTGAGGTACAAGATAGTCCCGGTGGGGACGTAATCTCCCTTATGGTCCAAGCTCATTATGGTTAATCCCTCAACAGGCTCTTGAACAAAAATAGTGATCGTTGAGTTGACGGAGCCTAACGTGTTGTTGGCAACAGCAAGAACCTCCTTTGGGCCAGGAGTTTGAAAATGATATAAATTGTAGGATTCATAAGTGAACCAAACCACACGTTCCTCAAGATACCATGTGTACATCACCCCAGACCCACTGCTTAAACTCATCGTAATGTTGACTGTTGTGTTAAGAGCCACCGGATTAGGAGACGCCAAGAGTTGAACTTTAGCAAGGGCTTCCACAAACGTCACGCTGATCCTGACGCTGACATTTCCCAACATATTGACCGCTTTTAGAACAATGGTGTAAGTTTCTGGTTCTGTACTCAAAAATTGGTAGGTTTTGCCGGCGTCGCTCTGAATTAGACTGTCATTCTGTAAGATAAACCAGCTGTACGAAATATTGGTCCCATCTTTGATGGTGGCCTGCAGAGGAAGACTCTTGTTGGTCGGAAAACAGCAATCATTGACCAAATCACCTGTTGTAATCTGAAGTCCTTCAATGGTCTGTAATACGTAGATAATAATACTATCCTGGAGGGAACCGAGCTCATTCTCAGCTGTCACTATGACGTTAAACGTTCCGATAGAGCGGAAAGTGTATGAGATGGTGGAATTGCAAAATATAGGAGAACATCGATCACATAGTATCCAGGAATATCGGATATCATCTCCCGAGTGGACAAAGGCTGAGAAGGTGACGGAACCATTCAGAGGAACCACTGTCCGGGTGGCGTTCATCGTTAGTCCATATATTCGGGTCTTGACTGTAACGTTCATATGGGTCCTATAGCTACTTACGCCATTAATGCCATTTAGGATGATGGTAAAGCTTCCTGTGGAGTTATAGCTATAAGCAACTGACTGAGTGTCATCAGTGAAACCATCTCCGAAGTCCCAGTGATACCGAACTTTAGTCCCACTTCCTACAGCCAAAAACAAGTATATCTGATCTACTTCCAAAAATCGTGTCCCGTTGTGTTCAATTTTGATGGTCCCAATGGGTTCTTGGACATCGACCAACGCAGTTCCATTGTGGAAGGAGACATTGTTGAAGACAGACACCATCACTAGATACACACCAGGAACTTTGTACAAGAAGCGAGCCTCTGTCCCACCATTATATCTAGAAGCATTAACCCCAAAGTCCCAGACGTATCGATACTGGTAGGCAGGGAAGACCATGACTTGAAAATGACTCTCGTTACCTAGACTTATATAATGTTCGGCTGGTACTAAGGTGACGTTGACTATTTCGGGCTCAATACAAACATTGGTGTAATAGTAGGCCTTATTTACTTGGCTGGAAAGTACAAGGGCAAGAGGGAATATTCCGCTTGTTGAGAAGTTATATTCTACCGATGGGACACCATAAGTGGTGACACTTGTGGAATCATTGCCAAAGGTCCAGTTAAAGGTGTAGTGTTCATAATCACCCGTCACATATGCCTTTAGAGTTACATTTGCATTTTCCAGGATGCAAGTAGAGGGCTCTATCTTAAGCACTTGAAGGACATACACGCGGACTTGAAGGAGCTCAGACAAGGAGTTGACCGCATTGCTAGCCGTTACGTTGACCGTGTAGTTTCCATCCTTGCAGTACGTATGGTTCATCATAGGCTCATTACCCTCAAATATATATCCATCGCCCATGTTGAACCTCCAGGTGATATTGTCCCCCATTTCCACCGTAGCATTAATAAAGGTCTGCAGGCCTCTCTCTGTTGGTTCATCGGAGGTCACAACCAGTCCAGTTATCTCCTCATAAACATGGAAGGTCTTTGTTGCCCATATCTCGCTGATGTTATTGACAGCCAAGACACTGACGTTGTACGTCCCGGTGGTGACATAGGTGTGATTCAACAGCGGCTCGCTAGTATTGGAGTAGAAGATGCCATCGCCTAAGTCCCAGGAGTAGAGGACACCAAATGTTGAGGGTTCAGGGATGACTTGAAAAATGACCCATTTTTCACTGACCAAGACTGGGGCATTGGTAACAATGGTTAAATTGGTCAAGGAGCCTTGGACCTGCAGAGGTGTCACCAGAGACTTGTTCTCGTACTTGTTGAAGACAATCAAAGTCAAATTATATTCTCCTAGAAAAACAAAAGTTCCAAAATTAATGATTGATCTACAAAAAAATTACATTTGTTGTTTTTTATATATCGGTATTTCGAAGTAAAATCAACTGCACTCTATATCTCTAGGTATACTTTAGTTTTTCACATTTTACTCCTTCTCAGTGCCGCCCCACCACCGTGCGGAGCTGCCGCCCGACCTACACCCCACCTACTGTCTCCTCCCCAAAATCCTATAGAATGTAAGCCCGCAAGGGCAGGGCCCTCTTCCCTCTGTACTAGTCTGTCTACTGTAACTTATATATGTATTCTGTATGTAACCCCCTTCTCATGTACAGCACCATGGAATCAATGGTGCTCTATAAATAAATTATTAATAATAATAATAATAATAATAATAAATAAATATATATATATATATTTATTGATATAGAGAGGGTTGACTTCATTTTTGTATTCTTAACTATTTTGTTATGCTTCTATAGTATTGGATGGGTTGATAGATGGGACCCCAAACCCTGTCTGACTGTCATGAATTTTATTTCTGATCTTCTTACCGCCTAGGTACAGCGGTACTTATATACCTCAGCATCTAAGGGGGTAAACTGCAGCAACTGAAGCAATTTTATGCTTAAAGAGGATCAACCACCAGGATTTTCCTATATGAACTAGCCAGTGCTATACTGGGGCTATCATGCTGATTATATATACCTGTAGTTGTGAGATCGGATGTATACTTTCTGAAATACAGGCAAGTAAAGTTTGTGAAATGTACTGTTATTTGATTGATAGCAGCTACAGAATCTCTAATCTAATAGGTGAGTCTGGTTTTGCTAGTTATTCCCGCCCCTGCCTGCTTATCCTTCCTTCCCTGTCCTTCCTCCCTCCTTTCTCCCCTTGTAATAACAGACTACATAGGTAAGGATGGTTGACCTCGGGGAGATCAACATCCAACACCGCGGAGACACCATCACGTGTTTCTCAACGCAGTGACACTAGAACAAGGCCCCATAGGAAAATATGCAAAAGAAGAATGCCGCGGAGACACCATCACATGTTTCTCAATGCTGGCAGTAAACTAGCCAGGTCTTTCACCGGGAAGGAACAACCATGGGAATAGGCGGTTTCCTTGACTGGAGACTGCCCTTCCCATGGTTGTTCTTTCCCGGTGAAAGACCTGGCTAGTTTCCTGCCAGCGTTGAGAAACATGTGATGGTGTCTCCGCGGCATTCTTGTTTTGCATATTTTCCTATGGGGCCTTGTTCTAGTGTCACTGCGTTGAGAAACACGTGATGGTGTCTCCGCGGTGTTGGATGTTGATCTCCCCGAGGTCAACCATCCTTACCTATGTAGTCTTCTACTAGGCATTGCTCCCACTAGCCAGTTTCCTACTCCACACTGATGAGGGGCAAACACCCCGAAACAGCTGTCTGTGGATGGATACCATGTTTTGGTATAGGCGGTTTCCTTGACTGGAGACTGCCCTTCCCGTGGTTGTTCCTTCCCGGTGAAAGACCTGGCTAGTTTCCTGCCAGCGTTGAGAAACACGTGATGGTGTCTCCGCGGTGTTGGATGTTGATCTCCCCGAGGTCAACCATCCTTACCTATGTAGTCTTCTACTAGGCATTGCTCCCACTAGCCAGTTTCCTACTCCACACTGATGAGGGGCAAATACCCCGAAACAGCTGTCTGTGGATGGATACCATGTTTTGGTATAGGCGGTTTCCTTGACTGGAGACTGCCCTTCCCGTGGTTGTTCCTTCCCGGTGAAAGACCTGGCTAGTTTCCTGCCAGCGTTGAGAAACATGTGATGGTGTCTCCGCGCCATTCTTGTTTTGCTTGTAATAACAGAGACAGAGGGAGGAAGGACAGGCAGCAGAAGAAGGCGGGATTAACTAGCAAAACCCGACCCACCTATTAGATATTCTGTAGCTGCTATCAATCAAATATCAGTGCATTTCCCAAACTTTACTTGCCTGTATCTCAGAAACTATACATCCGATCTCACAACTAAAGGTGTGTATAGAATCAGTATGATAGCACCAGTATAGCACTGGCTTTAGTTTATATAGGAAAATCCTGATGGTTGGTCCTCTTTAAACCCTGGACTTGTACCCTGGATAGAAGGTATTTTTAGCAACCTTCTATTAAGCATCGTGGAGGGTGATGGGATGGCAAAGGGGGCTCTTTATAATGTTTCACTATTGTTTAATTGTATGCGTAATCTTCTAACTACTTAGATGCTGCAAGTGGGATAAAGCGCAGCATCTAAGCGGTTAATCTGCAAGTTCATACTTCAACCATGGACTTTCTACAAGGCGTCCTAGAGGATGAAATGGGGTGTGATGAGATGACAGAGGAAGACCCATATTCCCGTGTGACTACTGAGATGGTGCGGTCACCGATCCCTGCAGCTATTAGCAGGTGCTGGCTGTGTAACACAGTTGGCACCTGAAGTGTATAAAGCGGGCTCAGCTCCTGTGCTTGCTCTATATTTCAAAATCTGCCATGTAAGTTACATGTCCGGAAGGAGTTAATTGGGATCATGCCCTCATGTCAATAAACTACAATTTCCAGCATGCACCAACAAAATTAGAATTGCAGTTCTGCAGCAGCTGTGGAGCCCTATACTGCAAACTAGTGTCTTAAAGGGGTTGTCCGCCTTGGGGCAAACTTATAATGCACGGACTGCCTAATCTAAAGCACAAAGGGCAGGTATTAATGTATAATATTATATGTGGTAATTTTGGATATATATCTTACCGGACTCCTGGTAGGTGTGGGTGATGTTATTCTCTATCAGCACCATATGGACGGCCGGGTCAGGAGCTGGGAAGAGGGACTGGTTATATGGAGGCTTGAATTGATAATCTTGCTGGGTGCCATCTCCAAACGTCCACCTAAAAGGGGCAACATACCATCGTGATATCAGTCTCCGAGCTTTCCCTCACCTGCCGGTACCAAAACCTAACAGGTAGACTCACCTGAATGTGGCCTCGATAGCAGAGTCCACCATGATGGAGGCGGAGAGCTCTAGCAATGCGTTTTGGGTGACGATGTTTGGGACCCCGTTGATTTGAAGGCTTCGCATTGGGTTCATATTGTCCACTGTGACATTGTAGGTTAGGGAGGCGCTGCTGACGTGATTGGAGGCGGTCAGCTGTGAAGGAGACATATGTTTATATCATGGCACGTATTGCAGGTGGGCCTTATAGGACTTAAAAGGGGATATATAAGACCTACCCGAACAGCGGACTGGCCAAAATGGCTAACGATGCTATTTGGCTGACTGATATTCCAAATACTTCAGCTATAAGTTATCACACATATACATCACACCTCTTTTTTCCTTAACATCCAATTGAGCTCAACCTCCTCTCGTCCCCCTCACACACGATCACAGGGGTCTAAGAAGCTGAAATATCAACTGCTGTATCTCGCGCCCTAACAAAAAAGCTGGGGCGGCACCACTAATATGGGGGAAGTAGGTAGTGACTGATGGTTCACTCTCTGACTAAAGATGGCTCCCTGGGGAGGGTCCTAAATATTCCATTCCTAAACCAAGAACTCACTAATTCAGTGACCGAAATCAATAAAGACTACTGTTCCTTTATATTAACCCTAGCTGTAATAGACGGCATTGGACGGGATAGAGACTAAGTGTCTGTCTGTCTCTATCTCTGTCTGTCTCTCTCTATCTCTGTCTGTCTCTCTCTATCTCTGTCTGTCTCTCTCTATCTCTGTCTGTCTCTCTCTATCTCTGTTTCTTGCTCTCTGCCTCTCTTTTTCTCTCTATCCGACTCTCTATGTATCTCTTTCTCTCTCTATCCATCTGTCTCTCTGTCTCTGTCACTTTGTCCCGGTCTGTCTCTCTATCCGCCTGTCTCTCTATCCGTCTGTCTCTCTATCCCTGTCGGCCTCCCTCTCTGTCTCTTTCTCTATATCTGTCTCTCTCTGTCTCCCTCCATTTATCTGTCTCTCTGTCTCTCTCCCTGTCTGCCTTTCTATCCATCTCTCTCTAACTCTGTCTGTATCTGTCTGTTTCTCTGTCTCTGTCTGTCTCTGTTTCTCTCTATGTAACTCTCGCTCTGTCTGTCTCTCTCTCTGTCTCTCTCCCTGTCTGCCTCTCCCTCTATCTCTCCATCTGTCTCTCTCTTTATCTATTTCTCTCTGTCTCTCTCTCTAGCTGTCTGTCTCTCTCAGTCTGCCTCTCTTGCTATCTGTCTGTCTCCCTCTCTGTCCATCTCTATCTGTCTCTCTATCGCTGTCTGTTTCTCTGTCTCTCTCTCTCTCTCTATCCATCTGTCTGTTTCTCTGTCTTTCTCTCTCGGTCTCTCTGTTTCTCTCTCTGTCCTTCTCGCTCTGTCTCAATCTGTCTCTGTCTGTCTCTCTCCCTGTTTGCCTCCCTCGCTATCTCACTGTCTGTCTCTCGCTGTCTGTCTCCCTCTGTATCCATCTCTTTCCCTCTCTCTAGCTCTGTCTGTTTCTCTGTCTCTCTGTTTCTATGTCCCTCTTGCTCTGTCTCTCTCCGTCTGTCTGTGTCTGCCTCTCTCTAGCTTTGTCTGTCTCTCTTTATCCATTTCTCTCTGTCTCTCTCTCTGTTTCTCTCTGTCCCCCCCCCTCTGTCTGTCTCTCTCTGTCTCTCTGTCTATTCGTTCTTCTCTGTCTGTGTCTGTCTCTCGCTGTCTCTCTGTCTGTTCGTTTTTCTCTGTTTCTGTCTCTGTCTGCCTCTCATCTTTATATATTAGATTATAGGTAAGCAGGGAAAAATCTAAATCAGTCTGTAAGTGCTACAACCTCATAAACAGCACCTCAGATTGCTGCTTCCTGGACTATGAACCTGAGTCACCCTCCTGAAGAAGCACCAGAATCATGAAACAGTTAATATATAAGTGCGTAATCATAGCTGATTACATGAGCAGAGCTCCGTACCGTCAGCTTGTACACAGCTGATGTCTGGTAGATGACATTGAAGCTTGTGTAGTAGTAGGTAAGAGAGGAGCGATCATCCACGATCCATTTGAACACCACATCGGATCCGGATTCCACTGAAGCCACATTGTTCTGTAAGACAGGAGAACATGACATATTCCACCATATCACATTGAACAAACTTTTCAGAATACGGGGAACTGCCTATTAATGTCCTCAAAAATCCTTCTGAAGTTCCTCATGGGAGGGGCTAATAGTAGAGATCCAAGGCAGACTGTTAAGTAGGTATATAACAAAGTTTACTTTTGGGGATTTTACAATTTTCAGAAAATCCTTTTCAAGTAAGAAATATTTCAATTTTTTAGCAAATACCAGGCAGTTGTGGTATGTAAATGAAAATGCCCTCATTTAATGTAATCAATTTGTCAGAAATCCTCATGAAGCTCCTCATGGGCGGAGCAAACAATGAGAAACTTATAATTCTGATTTTGGAGGTTTCACAATTGTCAGAAATAGAGATATTCCACCTTGAAGCAAATTAGGAAGCGTATGTGGTTGGGTCAGTCTATTACTGGCAACTGCAATCATTTAATGTTATTATTAGCTTGGCAGAAATACTCCTGACGCTCCTCGTGGGCGGTCCCAATAGTGAAAGACCAAATCACAATTATAAGTAAGTTTATCACATAATTTGCTTTTGGAAGTTTCCCAATTATCAGAAAAAAAAGTCAATCAAGAAGCTTAGGCGGTTTTGGTCAGTCTATAAATGGCAATGCCCTCATTTAATCCTATTATTAGCGTGGCATAAATATTCCCGAAGCTCCTCATGGGCGGATCCAATGGTGAAAGACCAAAAAAACAATTATAAGTAAGTTTATAACAAAATTTCCTTTCAGACATTGGTCTTAAACCCTTTTTTATACTTAAAGGTGATTCCAACATGAAAAAAAAGGTTCCTGGAAACAGATGAGAGGATGTTATCAATTAAGCCATCATGTAGATTGGCGTTTCTCCTTAATCCCAACATAGATCATTTGGGATCCAATAATAACTAGGAATGCTATTTATAGGATTCTCAAACATACTGTTTAAGGAAAATCCATGGGTTAAGAAAAAACATGTCTACTTTCTTACAGAAACAGCACCACACCTGTCTGATGGTTGTGTCTGGTATTGCAGCCTAACTCCTAAAGTCATTGGAGCAGAAGTGCAATGCCATGCAGAACCTGTTTACAAAAGGGAGGGCACTGTTTTAAGAAGAATCTTGAATATCCCCTTTAAGAAATCTATAATAACTGTAACAACGGGATGTGGATTTCGACATAAGGGCAGCACATGGTGAGACCGCTATGGGAAACCGGATAGAAGAAGAGACAGAAAAACACTGCACAGGCGGGTTGGCTGCCAGTCACCGGCTGTGGTTTGTGCAACATTTGCAATAATAAAGTACAGTGTTCTGCTGAATGTTTTCGAAGATGCAGAATCCACCTGCAGAGCAGAACTCTGAATTCAGTCACTTCCTGCTTAAAATTGTGGTTCATCTTAGATAATCCCTCCATATTAAAAAAGGCTCCTCAACCATAAGTGGTCCCCCCTGCTGAGAATCCAACCGATTAGGTAGCATACATGGTGATAAGAAATTAATTCCTCTGCAGCACCACCACTGGTGAAATGAGGTATTGCACAACTGCCATTCAAATCAATGAATGGTCCGTGTAATCCAGGACAGGACGGGTCCTCCTGAGTGGGAGACACTCTTTGTAACTGCTTTCCAGTGATCAGAGGACCCCCATTTATTAACGTGGTATATAAAAATGGGTTTCTAATGAGGACAAACCATTTAAGAGCTGGACTATATTTTAATTAATAAAGGGGGGGGTCCTATGATCAGGTCGTCATGTTTGATCAGAATGGAGAGCAGTAACAAAGAACATCTCTGTCTCTCTGAAGGACTGATCCTGTCCTACATTAAACCAAGGGTTCATTGATTTCAATGGAAATTGTGTAATACTTCATTTCACCAGTGGAGGCACTGCAGGGAAAATTGACTTTCCCAGAGATTGCCCTGATCCGTGAGATTTTCAGCAGCTTAGTTGTCCAAGATGGGTTTCTCCATGCATGCTATTGCAACCTACCACCTGAACGTTGACCAGGACTCTCTCCTGGGGGTACGGGCTCATGCTTAGTCCTCTGATGGGTTCCTCCATTTTTACTTTAATCGTTCTGTTTTCGGTGCTTATTTCATTTTCTACCAATATTACGACATCCATTACTCCTTTTCCGAGACCCTTCAGATTAATCTCGGCGTACGACACGTCACCTCTTATGGTATCACACTCTGTGTTGCGGGCAGAAATCACCGGAGGACACGACTGCCCAAAGCTCCAGCTCTGGTTGGTGCCAACCCAATAGGCCGTAGCATTGGATCCCGTGAGAAGCTTGAGGACCAGAACTGTATAATTGACAGGGACGTAGTATATCTCTTCTTGGACGATTGGGTAGACCACTGTCAAGCCAGAGACCGGTGACACTACTGAGAAGGTACAAGTACGATTATCTTCCATTAACGGATTGCTAAACTTTGCCATGGCGGTGTATCTACCAGGATGCCGGAGACCATGATTTACTTTATGGCCAAAGAGTGGAGAACTTTCTTCAGTGGTTCCAACGACTCTTATGGAGCAAGAGGCTCCACCATCTTGTCTTCTGGGCCAATGTCCAAGTGAGTCGTTGACCAACGGTTCTCTGAGAAGATCACCGGGAATACAGTCCATCCAACTCTGCTGGCGAATGATGTGGTAAGATCTGGAAGGATGGCAATGTAGAAACTTCTTGGGTGATGAATCGTGCTGGAGAACAAGAAGGGAGCCTGGCATCATCTCGACACGGACATCTTCAAAAGAGGCCTAAAAAGTCATCAAAAAGAAATTTACTACATCCCCTCAAGATATTAAAATCCCCTTATGAAATCAATTAGCCTTAGGGAATAGGTGAAAAGATGAAAAAGTGACAACCACGCTTCTAGCCAGAAATGTGTTCCAAGAAGTTGTCAGAACAGTTCCCCCCACTTATCATCAAGAGAATTAAAGAAGGCATCAGTGAGGAAAGGGGAAAGCTCCTTTCAAGGCACAAAGAACCTAACATCTGAGGTATGTCTAAAGGCCCCGTCACACGCAGAGAGAAATCTTTGGCAGATCTGTGGTTGCAGTGAAATAATGGACATATTGTTCCATTTGTACACAGCCACAAACCTGGCACTGATTGTCCACAATTTCACTGCAACCACAGATCTGCCGCAGATATATCTCTGTGTGTGACCGGGCCATAAGTGTTTGAGGGACATTTAGAAATTTCTCAATGCTTAATTGATCACAAGTCCTCTGTGGAGCCCACTTGCCAGTTATCTTATATTGGAGTGGATTTACTTTCATTTGATGCTGAAGGGGTTAAAGACCCTTTTCCTTCTGGCTGAGATTACTCATAGCCTTAATCACATCTGCAGCATTATATTACTCCCTTCCACTATATTTACCAACTCCTGGCTTCACTCCATGCTGGTTATAGTTCTTCTATACTGACCACTTTTAAACAGCCTGTCTCTGGAGAAGCTGAGGTGTTTGTTTCTGTTGTAGCTGAGACGTTTCCTGCTGGAGAAGTCAAGGAGTGTTCTTTGTTATGTCCTACCTTCTTCATGTTGTTTTATTGCATTAGTGAGACTAGCGTCTTGCCAGCCTTCACTCTAGCCAGGGTAAGTTCATGGCCAGAGAAGGCCAATGCACGTGATGGCACACGGGGGAAGGACCCGTCTAGGGACTTAAGGAGTGCAGTGATCAGACTCAGATGAGTGTTCCCTCTTTCTACCACCAGGGCCTTCCGTTGTACTTCTTCCCTAGTTTTCCCTTTGTGTTGCGCCGCTCACTGGGTATCCTCTCGCGCCCAGTTTGACAGTTATATTTTTTTGAAAATATCTATTTAATGTTTTATTTTTTTTCTTACATTTTTAATTAGTTCCCTTAGGGACCTAATTTTACATTTCCAGGAGGAATAACAGAGGCACATCGGAATTCAGAACTGTAAGAAAAGCCGAAGAGCAAAGTCTTGGCACATTACCAAATACTGTGTGGCATTTCCCGGAGGTATTATAAAGAGAAATTCCTTCATGAGAGTGAAGTCGGGAAGACTGGTATTGGTCGGGGGTGGCACTGTGGTGGCTGAGATGGTGGATATGTTGGCAGGGAAGCAGCCGCTCTCCACCGGTAGGCTGCTGTTGGTGTAATTAGAGGACCCCAGATCTTCCTCGCACTCGGGGGGACTCTCGTTGATGGGCACTGTTGTGGTAGGTGGGGAAGTCGTACTTTTAACAGGACAATCTGGAAAGAAGAAAACAGAATCTTAAGAATCCAAGATGGGAACAGGACGACTAGAAAGATATCAACCATCTATCTGTCTGTCTGTCTGTCTGTCTGTCTATATTCAGCTCTGCTACATCAATAGTCCTCCAGGGTTAACTGCGGCTGTATGGTGCATGTTATAAGTGACTACACCCTCCCATGCTCCGTCCATGATGAATGATGTGCCCAGATTTAACCATATGATTATAATACGGGCGCTGCGTTATACCCACACCCTGACATAGTAGGTATGGACGCCGCCTCCACAGAAAACCAAG
This sequence comes from Anomaloglossus baeobatrachus, assembly GCF_048569485.1. NCBI lineage: Eukaryota > Metazoa > Chordata > Amphibia > Anura > Aromobatidae > Anomaloglossus > Anomaloglossus baeobatrachus. The sequence continues at coordinate 283,743,943 of NC_134359.1, read as the reverse complement.
CAGGGAGTTATTTTTTTATGTTTTGATGTCATCTCCACGGTAACCACATAGTTTGGTCAAATTTCCAGAATGTTTTAGCTTTTTTACATTTGGATAAAGTTGCTCATTGCCCAAGTGCAATCAGGACCATGTCAGGGGTACACAGTCCTGTCCTCAGGGACCATGTCAGGGGTACACAGTCCTGTCCTCAGGGACCATGTGAGGGGTACACAGTCCTGTCCTCAGGGACCATGTGAGGGGTACACAGTCCTGTCCTCAGGGACCATGTGAGGGGTACACAGTCCTGTCCTCAGGGACCATGTGAGGGGTACACAGTCCTGTCCTCAGGGACCATGTGAAGGGTACACAGTCCTGTCCTCAGGGACCATGTGAGGGGTACACAGTCCTGTCCTCAGGGACCATGTGAGGGGTACACAGTCCTGTCCTCAGGGACCATGTGAAGGGTACACAGTCCTGTCCTCAGGGACCATGTGAGGGGTACACAGTCCTGTCCTCAGGGACCATGTCAGGGGTACACAGTCCTGTCCTCAGGGATTATGTCAGGGGTACACAGTCTGTCCTCAGGGATTATGTCAGGGGTACACAGTCTGTCCTCAGGGACCATGTGAAGGGTACACAGTCCTGTCCTCAGGGAAATTGTCAGGAGTATACAGTGCTGTCCTCAGGGACCATGTCAGGGGTACACAGTGCTGTCCTCAGGGACCATGTCAGGGGTACACAATCCTGTCCTCAGGGACCATGTCAGGGGTACACAGTGCTGTCCTCAGGGACCATGTCAGGGGTACACAATCCTGTCCTCAGTGACCATGTCAGGGGTACGCAATGCTGTCCTCAGGGACCATGTCAGGGGTACGCAATTCTGTCCTCAGGGACCATGTCAGGGCTACACAGTCCTGTCCTCAGGGACCATGTCTGGGGTACACAGTCCTGTCCTCAGGGACCATGTCAGGGGTACACAGTGCTGTCCTCAGGGACCATGTCAGGGGTACGCAGTCCTGCCCTTAGGGATTATGTCAGGGGTACACAGTCCTGCCCTCAGGGATTATGTCAGGGGTACACAGTCCTGTCCTCAGGGACCATGTCATGGGTACACAGTCCTGTCCTCAGGGACCATGTCAGGGGTACACAGTACTGCCCTCAGGGATTATGTCAGGGGTACACAGTACTGCCCTCAGGGACCATGTCAGGGGTACACAGTCCTGTCCACAGGGACCATGTCAGGGGTACGCAGTCCTGTCCTCACGGACCATGTCAGGGGTACGCAGTCCTGCCCTCAGGGACCATGTCAGGGGTACACAGTCCTGCCCTCATGGACCATGTCATGAGTACACGGCCCTGTCTTCAGGGGCCATGTCAGGGCTACATGGTCCTGTCCTCAGGGACCATGTTATGAGTACATGGCCCTGTCCTCAGGGGCCATGTCAGGGGTACATGGTCCTGTCCTCAGTGGCCATATAATGGGCACACGGTCCTGTCCTCAGGGACCATGTCAAGGGTACACAGTCCTGTCCTCAGGGACCATGTCATGGGTACACGGTCCCTGTCAGCACGTATAGAAAGGTTGTCTTTATTAGATAACTGCCTTATAACTGATATAACAGCAGGGCCCTCACCTCGCCCTGTGCTCGGGTTGTAAACTTGGAATCTCATCTGAACGGACTCTTCCAGATCCTCAGTCACAAACTCAAGAGTTGATAAGTAGATTATCTGAGAAAACCGAAACTCAGGGAAGATCAGCACCTGATACAATGAAGAAAAAGAGGTTAGTATACATGTAAACTTCAGAGCTGCACTCATTATGCACATACATTACATTACTGATCCTGTACTGATCCTGAGTTACCTCCTGTATATTCCAGAGCTGCACTCACTATTCTGCTGGTACAGTCACTGTGTATATACATTACTTATCCTGTACTGATCCTGAATTACATGCTGTATTATACTCCAGAGCTGCACTCACTATTCTCCTGGTGCAGTCACTGTGTACATACATTACATTACTGATCCTAAGTTACCGCCTATATTATACTCCAGAGCTGCACTCACTATTCTGCTGGTGCAGTCACTATGTACATACATTACATTACTTATCCTGTACTGATTCTGAGTTACCTTCTGTATTATACCCCAGAGCTGCACTCACTATTCTGCTAGTACAGTCAGTCTGTCCTTGGTTTTGTACCTACCTCCACCTCCCAATCGGGATAAGACACATTCTCCGCTCTCGACAAGTTCTGCAGGGGCCAATTTGTGTCAAAAACGGACGATCCCACCATTAGGTATTCTGCATTTAAAGTGAGGACTGGAAGAACAATGAAAATTAATGAAAAAATTATAGTAGACAACCCCTGCGAAATAGTCCAAATCTCCAGCATGTGTGACTGGCGCGTACCTTGTGGCTTGTATTCACACACGTAGCTGTGTTTTGAGCTGCACAGGTCAGTGTTGCACACCCCATTGGGTCCCATTTTCACACAGCGATCCGCCTGGGACGGCTCCGGTTCCCCCGGGAGCCAGTTCTGACAACTTTCCAGGTCAAACCGCTTCCCCGCCGGGAGGGACTCTGCACTTCTGGTGTCATTGAACCCTATCCACACCTCGAAACCTCTTAAAGAACAACAAAGGAAGAGAAGGATCAGCGGCAATATAATACTACAGCAGAACCTGGGGTGTATTAGATATAAAATATGGGGACCAAGCAGAGACAGGGGATCAGCTTCTTCAGGGGCTGGTGCCCTAGGTTAGGTTTCCAAAATATGTCCTTGGGTCTTCAAAGATCATGATAAATGCTGTGGTATAAACAATCTTGCTTTTAATTGCTCCTCAGGGGCGGAACCATAGAGCGTGGGCGGGCTTAACACATCATTTTGCCCATATAAGGGACATTAAAATTTGTTCTGGAAATTATGCCAGTTGCAGCTTTTTACAGATTGTGCACCAGAGCTCCAAAACATTACTTTTGCCTCTTTTATCCCCTCTCACTTCCCTCCAATTTCTACCATTTGCAACACATTTTCCGCATTTCCTATACGTGAATTCCATCCTCTTTCGCAGCTTCTCTCCTTCATATTTCCTCAACCTATCAGCTTCTCTCCCTCACATTCTCGCTCTCTTCACTTTCTCTCCTATCCAGCTGCTCATCACTTCCTTTTCTCCACCCTTCAGATCCTCTCCTCTCCTGCCACACCTCACATTCCCCCCTCCCTGCAGCTACACTCCCTCACATTTCACCATCCATAAGCTCCTCTCCTTTTTGTCACTCTTACCCTTACATTCCCCTCTTTCTTTACCCCATCTCCCATTTACCTCACATTTCCCCCTCCTTGCCTCTCCCTCACATTTCATCACTACTACTTTCCTCTCTTGCAGATGCTCTCCCTCACAATTCATCACGCTTCAGCTCCTCTCTTGCAGCTCCTCTCCCTTACATCCCCCTCACTTTTCAGCTCTTCTCCCTCCGGTCCTCACATTCCCCTCATCCTTTAGCTCCTCCCCCTTACATTCCCCTTTCTCTTCAGCCCCTCTCCCTCTGTTCCTCATATTCCCCTCATCCTCATATTCTCCTTACTACTACTGCAGCTCCTCTCTGTCACATTTCACCACCCTTCAGCTCCTCTCTTGCAGCTCCTCTCTTTTCTTGCAGCTCCTCTCCCTTACATTCCATTCTCTCTTCGGCCCCTCTTCCTTCGCTCCTCACATTTTCCTCATCCTTTAGCTCCTCTCCCTAACATTTCACCACTCTTCAGCTCTCTTCCTCTCTATTGTTGCAGCTCCTCTCCCTTACATTCCCCTCTCCCTCCGCTCCTCACATTCTCTTCATCCTTCAGCTCTTCTCTTGCAGCTCCCCTCCTCTCTTGCAGCTCCTCTCCCTTACATCCCCCCTCCCAGCAGCTCCTCTTCATCACATTTTACCATCCTTCAGCTCGTCTCTTGCAGCTCCTCTCCTTTCTTGCAGCTCCTCTCCCTTACATTCCCCTCCCTCTCTTCGGTCCCTCTCCCTCTACTCGTCACATTCCTCTCATCCTTCAGCTCCTCTCCTCTCTTGCAGCTCCTCTCCCTTACATTCACCTTTCTCTTCGGCCCCTCTCCCTGGGCTCCTCACATTTCCCTCATCCTTCAGCTCCTCTCCTCTCTTGCAGCTCCTCTCCCTTACATTCCCCGCTCCCTCCGCTCCTCACATTCCCCTTATTCTTCAGCTCCTCTCCTCTCTTGCAGCTCCTCTCTTGCAGCTCCTCAACTTTCTTGCAGCTCCTCTCCCTTACATTCCCCTCTCTCTTCGCTCCTCACATTCCCTTCATCCTTCAGCTCCTCTCCTTTCTTGCAGCTCCTCTCCCTTACATTCCCCTCTCTCTTCGGCCCCTCTCCCTCCGCTCCTCACATTCCCCTCATTCTTCAGCTCCTCTCCCTTACATTCACCTCTCTCTATGGCCCTTCTCCCTCCACTCCTCACATTCACCTCATCCTTCAGCTCCTCTCCTCTCTTGTAGCTCCTCTCCTTTTGTTGGAGCTCCTCTCCTTTACATTCCCCTCTCTCTTCGGCCCCTCTCCCTCCGCTCCTCACATTCCCCTCATCCTTCAGCTCTTCTCCTCTCTGGCAGCTCCTCTCTTGCAGCTCCTAACCTTTCTTGCAGCTCCTCTCCCTTACATTCCCCTCTCTCTTCGGCCCCTCTCCCTCCGCTCCTCACATTCCCCTCATTCTTCAGCTCCTCTCTTCTCTTGCAGCTCCTCTCCCTTACATTCTCCTCTTTCTTCGGCCCCTCTCCCTCCGCTCCTCACATTCCCCTCATCCTTCAGCTCCATTCCTCTCTTGCAGCTCCTCTTTTCTTGCAGCTCCTCTCCCTTACATTCCCCTCTCTCTTCGGCCCCCCTCCCTCCACTCCTCTCCTCACCACTACTGCAGCTCCTCCCTCTTAAATTCCCCCAAACGTTCGATGGCGCCCTCTGCGGCGACATTTTCTGCCTACCACCGACTATGCCTCCATAATGAAAATGGGCAAGAACAATCTAGCCTATATGTTATGGCCCCCCGATATTTGTGTTTGGGGGTCTGGCTATCGGCGGATATCTCCGGATTACGTAGCGATATGACGGCCTCTTTGCCGGGATTTCTTGTGCATTCATAATGTTAATTAGGATCATTTCCCATTACCCAGTAATGAGGCCGTCTGAGATCTGGGCACGGCACAGCCGCTCCGGCTGCACATGTGTTTCCTCTCCCAGCATCCTCATTTGCCAAGGACAGACCGGTTGAAACAAGCTGAAATTGGGGCCCCCGAAACGAGACGAGGGGGGAAAGGATTGCAAACAGCTGCTGTAGGAATAAGTGCACACAGGAGTCCGTGCCAGGAGCTGGCGGCTGCTCGGGAGGAAATTACACATTGATCTCCGGCCTGCCCCTGAGACAAAACGCCCCGGACATAAAGCTTCATTCACTGGCAAACCCTGCAGGGGGCGCTTATAAATAAATACTACCGCAATAGTACAGGTAAAACCAACCGCAACGCAATATCCATCATCCATGTTATTTTAGGCTTTCAAAGCCTGCAAAATCCCAGACCCTGCAACTATCAAGCCGATCTGGACCTTGAGCACGTCTTAGAATAGCTGCGCACTGGTGATTTCTGCATGTAATAAGGATATAAAACTTCCTCTTAAAGGGATTGTCTATGATTAAAAACGTCTTGGGAAAAAAAAAGCAAATAAAACAGCGCCACACTTGTCTTTAGGTTGGGTCAGGTATTGCAGTTAAGGCTAATTTAGGCTACAGGGCAGCTTTTGCTGCAGCGCGATGGTGGTGAATGCGGTCACATTAGAGACAATCAGACCAGGTTGGATTTTTTGTCGCGGTGTCTGCAGCACTGGGGGGAGAGCCAAAAATAACCGTGTAGCACCTGACTTATTGTAATGGAGCTGAGCTGCAATATCAGACGTGACTGTAAGACGGGGGGGGGGGGGGGGGGGGGGTGGCGGCGCAGCAGAGAGCAGCCATGGATTTTAATCCCCGTACCCGACCTGTACCCCATAAAGGGATTTTCTGGTTTCATGTACATGAATCATCTTGCTTGACAAGATTAGTAAAGTATTTATATAATCTCTGTGGATTTTTCCTTTGTCACAACATGCTGGCAACCATGATTAAACCACAGATGGCAAAGTAACCGCAGGATTTCCGAAAACTCAAAGACTAATTGAATTAGACTGAATTCCAATAACCGGCTCTAATCTTTCACGCTCCATTTAATCCCTAATCTGAGTAATCCGATACCTCTCAGGGACACATTACAGAACCTGGCCCTGTAGACAACAGGCACCCACTCTGACTACTCGTACGCCACGTACCTGGTAACCCGGTTCTCCAAAAATATCTGCAACTCGTGACTGCTCACGACGGCCATGTCCCCATTTCCAAGATCTTGACAGATTTTTTGGGCTTCGAACCAGTCAGCTTTCTCTGATACCAATTGGTAGCAGTGATTATTATCGGGGAACACCAAACTTCCAAGTGGGCAGGAGGGAGACACTGTGGTAAAGGACAGAGACGGAAGGAGTTACTAATACAGTATGGTCCAAATCTTGACACCCCCGGGGCGGAGAATTTTGGCAAAGACCATCTTGGAAGAATTTGGAACAACTGAGTGTTATAAGAACCCAACTTAATTACGAAGGGCACCATACGAATTCCGACTTTTGTGGGCTCCTTAAGGTGCCCCCTTCCCCCAAAAATACTTAAGCTTTGTCTGCAAACCAAAAATGGATGGTGCCCATGGAATTAGCGGATGTATGGCTTTCATTAGCGTTCCAAACTAAAGCAGAAAATATAGGTGCCATGTAGAGCATCCTAAATGGTGGCCTTCAACTCAACTGATGACTGTCCTATTAGGTAGACTGCCCCATGTTCTTGCTTACCTTCCTCCCCGCTCTCCGATTTTACGACAGACTCCACTGCCACCTCCGTTCCGCCTCTCACCTTCACTTGGACGTCGACACTGTCGTTTGTTCTCACCAGAGACGGGCAAGTGATCTGTATCTCTTCAGGTAATCCCACCACTCTCAGCTCATCATGAATGAGAAGGTCTCTGCTTCCCAGACGTAGGGTGACCGTCACGTTGTACACCCCAGGCTGGGCATACCTATGGGTGACGTTGAGCTCACTGGTGCTATAGATCTGATTTCCCAAATCCCAGAGGAGCGGAGTAACGGGGATCGGAGCCTTGACCTCGAAACGCACAAACTCCAAAAGGCCAGAGGTTTCTTGGGCGTGATGCAAGGTGGCAAATGACTCGGTGGTGGTGGCTTCTTGGACGATGGTTACGTTGCAGTTAGAGAAGATGGATGAAGAATTGCAGACCTCAAGACACTGAAGAGACATATTGGTAGGGATGGGATCACCACAAAGGCAGCCATATTTGAGGTCAAGGGTCCAGAATCCGTAGAGGTTAGCAAAACATTGTGCACTGCAGGTCTCGTTCGTTGAGTGAGGCTCGTGGATGGGCGTGAAGGCCAAAACGGATTCATCAGCGGTTGACAGATTTTGAGGGCAAAAGATTAAGTCGTGTCCTGCAAGAAAAGCCATGTTTATAGTTCAGCTATATAATATATTTGCCTTATAGCCATCGGTGAAGGCCCAATGCTCGGGGTCATGTATCTCTAGCCTCCATGGGGTGGTCCCACATCTTGGATTATGTTCATGCATTGCTACTACATCTGGCAACGCAGACCTAACCCAACTAGGGACAACCCAATCTACTTACCACATGTGGACTTGGAAAATGAGACATTGAGAAGCTGCTGGTCAGATACCATGGGAGGTCCATCACAGAGGGTAGAGTCCGCCCGCTCCAATCTAACCCCATTTTCGTCCGCCCATAAAGGAAGCCATGACATACGGCAGTCGCAAAGCCAAGGATTGTCACTCAGGTCCCTGCAAAAGTCAGTTCATATTGACTATATGAGCAGTGAAGAGGTTAGTGTCACCATTCCTGGTGGTTTAGGTCATCTAGGGCAAAAAATCGGCCACTGTATCATCCCTGTTGGTCTAGGGTATAGAATGGCTTTAACCCAACATCCCTGTTGTATTATATTGTATATAATACTGATATATTTATATAATATTGCTATACTCCCATATCACACATAATACTAATATACTCACATATCATTTATTATACCAATATACTCACAAATCAAACATACTGGTATACTCACATATCACATATAATACCGATATACTCACATATCACATATAATACTAATGTACGCACATCATATATAATACTGATATGCTCACATATCATTTATTATAGCAATATACTCACATATCACCCATAATACCGATATACTCATGTATCACACATAATACTAATATACTCACATATCATATATAATACCGATATACTCACATATCATATATTATACCGATATACTTACATATCAAAAATAATACCGATATCCTCACATATCACACAAATACTCTCAAATATCACATTTCATACCGATATTCTCACATAACACATAAAATACAAATAAACTTACATATAACACATTTAAACTCAGATCTCATATAATACTGATATACTTACATATAACATGTACGATAATAACGTTATATTCACATATCGCACATAATACTGACATACTAACATATAATATAGATATTCTCAAATATCATATACAATACCTATATACTTATATATCACATATAATACCGATATACTCACAAATATTACTGATATACTCACATATAATACAGACATACGCACACATAATACCGATATACTCACAGTTCTGCCAGGTTCTGTAGCCGCTCGATCAGCCTTCTGTCCAGGGTTTCTAAACTGTTGTTTGATAGATCTCTAGAAGAAATATAATAAATCTACTATAAGGACGACTGATCCTGTCACAAATCCTTCAGATACCCCCTAGGTTATTACACGGTGAAGGCATTTCTGTACAGTACACCATATGCTGCGCGCTGCAGGCATCCACCACTCATCAATGGACATGAAGGGGTTGTGTAGGGTTAGAAAAAAGGGTCTGTAGATTTTCAAACAGCGCCACCCTTGTTCACGGGTTATATGTGGTATTACAAGTAAATCCTGCAATACTACACAATTTCAAGGATACGAGGTGGCGAACAAAAATAAAAGCTTTTTTGGGGAATTAAAAGGTAACAGCATGCTCAAGCGCTCCCGCCACCTTCAGAATCAAAACAGTGCTCAACAGAATCCTTTAGGATTAGTCCCCAACCCTTCTACTCAACAGAATGTGCCATGACTTGAAATATCTGACATACAAAAGGATTGGAAAGTCCACCCTATTTTGATTGACCTCTGATTTTCCACAAACTTAGTTCGAACTTCGGGGCTGGACTTTTTGTTGTTGAACCATTAGGGTTGGACCTTTACCGTTGGACCTTTAGTGTTGGAACTTTAATGCCAATTACTGGATAAGAGCCTAGGCCTACCAGAGGACTCTAATCGGCCAGTCCCTAGCCCATGTACTCAACAGAATGTGCCATGACTTGAAATCTCTGACATTCAAAAGGATTGGCAAGTCTACCCTACTTTGATTGACCTCCAATTTTCTACTAACTTAGTTCGAATTTTGGGGTTGGACCTTTTGTTGTTGGACCTTTAGTGTTGGACCTTTAGGGCTGGGCCTTTAATGCCAATTATTGTATAAGAGCCTGAGCTTACCAGAGGACTTTAATCGGCCAGACCCTAGCGCTTGTACTCAACAGGAAGTACCATGACTTGAAATCTCTGACATTCAAAAGGATTGGAAAGTCCACCCTACTTTGATTGACCTCCAATTTTCTACTAACTTAGTTCGAATTTTGGGGTTGGACCTTTTGTTGTTGGACCTTTAGGGTTGGACCTTTAATGCCAATTATTGTATAAGAGCCTGAGCCTACCAGAGGACTTTAATCGGCCAGACCCTAGCGCTTGTAGTCAACAGGAAGTACCATGACTTGAAGCCTCTGACATACAAAAGGATTGGAAAGTCCGCCCTATTTTGATTGACCTCTGATTTTCCACTAACTTAGTTTGAATTTGGGGTTGGACCTTTTGTTGTTGGACCTTTAGAGCTGGGCCTCTAGGGTTGGACCTTTAATGCCAATTACTGCTTAGGAGCCAGGGCCTATCAGATGACTCTAATTGGTCAGTCCCCCAACCCTTATACTCAACAGAATGTGCCATGACTTGAAATCTCTAACATACAAATGGATTGGAAAGTCCCCCTATTTTGATTGACCTCCAATTTTCCACTAACTTAGTTTAAATTTTGGGGTTGGACCTTTTGTTGTTGGACCTTTAGTACTGGGCCTCTAGGGTTGGACCTTTAATGCCAATTATCGTATAAGAGCCTAGGCCTACCATATGACCCTATTCAGCCAGTCCCCAACCCTTGTACTCAACAGAAAGTACCATGACTTGAAACTTCTGACATACAAAAGGATTGGAAAGTCTGCCCTATTTTGACTGACCTCTGATTTTCCACTAACTTAGTTTGAATTTTGGGGTTGGACCTTTTGTTGTTGGATTTTTAGGGTTGGACCTTTAATGCCAATTATTGTTTAAGAGCCAGGGCCTATCAGATGACTCTAATCGGTCAGTCCCCCAACCGTTATACTCAACAGAATGTGCCATAACTTGAAATCTTTAACATACAAATGGATTGGGAAGTCCACCCTATTTTGATTGACCTTCGATTTTCCACTAACTAGTTTGAATTTTGGGATTGGACTTTTTGTTGGACCTTTAGGGTTGGACCTTTAGCGTTGGGCCTTTAGGGTTGGACCTTTAATGCTAATTATTGTATAAGAGCCTGGACCTACCAGGTGACTCTAATCGCCCAGTCCCCAACCCTTGTACTCAACAGAAAGTATCATGACTTTAAACCTCTGACATACAAAAGAATTGGAAATTCCACCCTATTTTGATTGACCTCTGATTTTCCACTAAGATAGTTCGAATTTTGGGGTTGGACCTTATGTTGTTGGACTTTTAAGGTTGGAGCTTTAGCGTTGGAGCTTTAGGGTTGGACCTTTAATGTCAATTATTTTATAAGAGCCTGGACCTACCAGATGACTCTAATAGGCCAGTCCCCAACCCTTGTACTCAACAGAAAGTATCATGACTCCTGATTGGAAAGTCCACCATATTTTGCTGAACTCCGATTTTCCACTAACTTAGTTAAAATTCTGTTACATTTTTCGAATGTTTGAACAATTGGACCATCTTCACCCTAAACCTATACATTATTCAATATTCACCGAAATCCAGGATCTTTCTGTAGATTAGGAGTCCAGGAGGCAGGACTGTTTAGTGATTGACAGCTATCTCTATACACAGTCAAACAGGAAAGACTGTCAATCACTGATTAGGACCGCCCACTGGACTCCTAACCGTATAAAGAGGCGGGATTTAAATGACTAAAATACAAGTTATACTTAATCTATTTCCCCAAAAAAACTATATATCCCAGCTCCTCTCCGTATATAACATGCAGCCCCCAAATTAGTCACCATGTTCAACATGACAGGTTCCATGTCTGAATCTCTCCAGCAACATGTGCATGAACCTTACATGTTCCTCCTTCAGGAACTCTCGTTTCCTTGTGATGTCTCAAATACTAATTAGGTTAATTAGCTTCAGAAGCAATTGACCTTATATAAACCAGCATCTGATGTAGGATAATTAGGTATTAGGCCCCACTGCGGGCCGGAGACCTGGGAGTATATGCTGGGAACTGTGTAAATAATGGGTAATAAATGAACCGTTCTCAATGGATGTCAATCTCTTTATGGTCGCTCTTCAAGGAATACTAATGGAAAGGAAATCAAGTCTGGAGAAACAGTCAGGCTTTCCATTCTGTAGAAGTCAAAATATTAAATTTCCCTTCTTTTCGGGTACATAATAGCTAAGGGACTGATAGCTGGGTCCACCAATGATCACAGATACCGAGATCTACTTTTTAATGGTGCAGTCGCGCATGCGCACCACCGCACCGTGCAAGCTCTATGGGACCATCAGAGATAGGACTCCAGTCAGTCCTTCACCCATCACTCGCTTATTGCCTATCCACAGGATAAGTGTCACGGTACCGATGTTCAGAGCATCTAGTGCTTGTGATGTTCTGCCATATTCTCCTGCAGAGCCGGTACTTCCCTGTTCCGTCACGCAGAGTGTTTTGCAAGTTTAGATGCTCTGCTGTTTGTTTTAGCTCCTGTGGACGGGTTGTTTCTTAGCACTGGGTCCAACCCTGGTGCTGGGAGGGTTTTCCCAGATGCTCCTCGTTCCCGGTGATTGCTCTGCTTCGTTACAGAGCATGCTCGCTTAGAACGTCGCCAGTCATACTTCCTGGTTCCGCAGTAAGTGCTCTTGGCTCCTGTTTGTGTACAGTTATCTGATCTTAGCTTCTCGACCCTGGATGGTAGTTGATTCTGCTCTGCCCACCCCCCTAACTTTGTCGTTACCTCCTGGCTTCTGACCTCGGACCTTCTCCTGACCACATCTCCTCCTGCTCCCTGTATTATATACATACTCTCCTGGAATTCTTACCCTCAGATGTATGTTGATCTCTTCTCTGCTTGCTCCTGTGTCCTGTCGTTACCTCCTGGCTTCTGACCTCGGACCTTCTCCTGACCACGTCTCCTCCTGCTCCCTGTATCCTATACGTACTCCCCTGGAATCCTGACCCTCGGCTTGTATCTTGATCTCCTCTCTGCCTGCTCCCTGTGTCCTGTCGTGTCCTCCTTTTTCCTGACCCCGGCTTGTTTGACTACCTCTCTGTTCACACTGCACGCAAGTAGTATCAAGCGCCTCCTTGTGACTAGCATCATACTACGCCACATAGTGTTGAGCATCACAATAAGTATCTGAACAGTTGGGGGTCTATCAGCTGGATCACTCACTGATCACGAAAACTGCTAACAAGATCTCTTGAATTAACAGCTTCGCATCCGCACTGTCGCACCCTTCAAACTCTACAGGACCATCGGAGATAAGTCACTGGTCAGGCTCCAACCTATCACAGACTTATCACCCATCCATAGGAGAAAACAGAAGTGTCTGATAAGTTAGGATCTGATGGCTGGATCCCCCACTGCTCACGTGAGCCAGGTCCTGTATTTCCTCCTGAATTACCGGTTTAATATCTACACAGCCAAACCATTCCAGGTCTATGGGACTGTCGGAGATAGGCCAAGGGTCATTTCTCCACCCATCACACTGTGATCATCTGCCCACAGGATAAGAATCTGATCAGTTAGTGTCTGACAGCTGAATCTCCCACTTATCACAAGAAATGGGTCTGGAAATCTACTTTAGAATGGCACAGCTGCGCATGCGCACTGCCGCAACAATCAAACTCTATGGGACCTGCGAAGATCTGAGGTTGTGGGTTGTATTAAACACCTAAGTAGGTTAATGATGCAACAATTTTTATTTCTTCCATACACAGTCTTACATAAACTATAGTTCTTATGCTCCTCAAGACGACAGATATCACGAACGTAGCGCATGTATACTGCTCCAGCAGTCAACAATAGTCCTCAGGATAGTTCCACAAGCCAGACGACAGATATCACGACAGTATCCAGCTCCAATCTCCATTGTCCATTCATGGGCACCAAGACCTGGCTGTCATGGTTCTGATCCATGGTACTCTGCTCTCCTACAGAGCAGGTGTTCCGTTTTGTTGTTTGTGCCAGTGGACAAGTGGTTCCCCGTCCTTGGTTCCTGCACTGGTGTTAGGAAAGGCCTCTCTCCAGGCGCCTCATTCCAGGTCATTGTTCTGCTTCATTAGGAAGCAACCTCACCCAGAACGCCGCCAGTCATAATTCCTACCTGCAGTAAGTGCTCTGGCTCTCGTTTGTGTTTTGATCTTGTCCTCCTACCCTGGATCTGTTATTACCCCTCTCCTCCCATGTCCCTGACTGACATTGTTCCCCGGCTCCTGACCTCCGGCTTATACCCTGACCTCGGCTCTGCTTTTCCCCAGTTTACCTTACATGACATCCTGGCTTTTGACCTCCGGCTTGTACCCTGACCTCGGCTCTGCTTCCCCCAGTGTACCTTACATGACATCCTGGCTTCTGACCTCCGGCTTGTGTTCTGACCTTGGCTTTGCTTCATCCCTGTCTTCCATACGTGACCTCCTGGCTCATAACCTTTGGTTTGTTTGACTTCCCCATCACTAGTTGCTTCTGGTGACACCTAGTGGTAGTTCGTCACACTGGCCATAGCAACAGATCTTCGCCCCTCCATGTCATAGCACCAATTCCTCACTAACCAAATGTGTGGCTGGCTTATTGTCATGCCTCTCCTGGGATCACCCCCCTGGATGGTTAGTCTCTGGCCAGTTTGCAGGATTGTGTACTACCAGAAGGACAATGAATCCTACTGCAGGCCTGATTATATTAGAGTCCATGGAGGTCAATTAGGATACATACACTTACAACCCCTTCCCCCTTCAAATTGTGTACCTTAAACTGACAAGCAAACAAGCTCTAATAAAACACAACAATAAGACTGTCTTTACAGCACGGTGCAACAATTACAAGTCTGAATCCCTTAGCACTATGGGATCCACTCTACATCCAATGGTCTAATAGTCTTTAGCACGCAGCCAGCTCCTCACAGGACCACTGGAGACAGGTTGAGGACTATAGAACCTCTACAGGATAAGAGATACGAGTGTGTTTAGTTGGGAAATCACAGCACAGAACATGAGAGTTGGGTCCCATGATCTCCTTTGAATGACACAGCCGCGCATGCGCACTACCACCACATACAAACTCTATAGGACCATTGAAGATCGGCTACTGAACAGTTCCCAACTTATCACACAATTATCACCTATAAATACGTCGAGAGATAAGTTTCTGTTCTGTTAGGATCTGATGGCTTGATACTTCATGGATCCTGATGATTGGGTCTCAAGCTCTCCCTCTGAATGGTACAGCCGCGCATGCGTACTGTCGCAACATACAAACTCTATGGGACCATTGAAGATAAGTTGGGGACCGTTCAGTGCCCTATCACACCATTATTACCTACATATAATTTGGGGATAGGTTTCTGTTCCCTTAGGATCTGAAGGCTGGATAATCCATGGACCATGATGATTGGGTCTCAAGCTCTCCCTCTGAATGGCACAGCCGCGCATGCGCAATGCCACAACATACAGACTCTATGAGACCAACAAAAATTGGAGGGTCAGTCCTCCACCCTATCCTGTGGGTACATGTGTATTTGAGGAGGACACGACAGGTACAGCGTAATGCTTCCTCTCTCCTGTAGGGGCGCTATAGGTAAACACTACTGGCCCTTTCTAACACATAAGATCTGACCAAAGTGGACAACTCCTAAACTGTTTTGTTCAGATGATGTAAGATATGTGGAAGGACAAGTCACGCTGGGAAAAAAAATGTATGACTGTAGGGTCGTGAGCAACGAGGAAATTAAATTACCAAACCACAATGATTCACAAGCAGGTCCCACTGATAATTGGTCACACACAGGGGAAGCCAACAAGTATTTCATCTGTTTCATGTATAATTGTGGGGCTGACCTCATCGGACTCAACACCTTCAGAAGACACCAATCTCGAAAGTTGAGGATCTCTCGAAGTGATGGGATGGGAGAGGGCTGAAATCTCCCCGGAGAGCCTGCTGGACTATTGAGAACATGCAAAGTTGTGTAAACTTTCCCACGGACGCAGCGATGGTGGTGAGGTAATTTTGGCCTCGGACCATCAACTCCAAATCCCAAAAATAGCTGAAAACAACACTTACCCACTGCATTCCGCCCGGTTCCCCAGTGTATGGGATGTGTTAACCCACAGGAAGCCAAGACGGTCACTCCTGAAACATCGGGATACAGCAGGCAATGGTTGAGCGCCTGCCCCGAGTGTGGGACAGCGAGAAGTTGGCACAGGGCTATGGATACGAATGTGCCAGAAGGGGGCGCTACTGAAATTTTAAAGCGCACCAATCACCAGGATTTACCTATATAAGCTAAAGCCAGTGCTATACTGGCACTATCAGGCTGATTCTATACATACCTTTAATTGTCAGCTAGGATGTATAGGTTTTGAAACACAAGCTTGCAAGTAAAGTTTGTAAAATTAGCTGCTTTTTGAGTGGCAGCAGCTGCCGATCAGCTGATAGCTGGGGGGGTATTCATAGTGGTTTTTGCCCCACTGACTGTCCATCCTCCCCCTGTTATTTATGCTAATTCTATTATAGAATCGTTTTACTAAGTGAATAGAAGGACCTGTGCTGATGTCATACCCATGTGACCAGAAGGGGCCGAGCCTCAGCCAACAGAAAAATAATGTTGCTTCCTGGTATCAGCTATGTTAGCTGAGGCCCCGCCTCTTCTATTCACATGGGTATGACATCAGCACAGGTCCTTTGAGTCACTTAGTAAAACGATTCTGTAACAGAATTAGCATAAATAAGTGACTACAAGGACCTGCGCTGATATCATACCCATGTGAAGAGAAGGGTGGTGCCTCAGCCAACATAGCTGATACCAGGAAGCACATTATTTTTCTATTGGCTTAAACGCCACTCCTTCTGGTCACATGGGTGTGACATCAGCACAGGTCCTTCTAGTAACATAGTAAAACGATTCTATAATAAAACTAGTATAAATAAGTGACTAGAAGGACCTCTGCTGATGTTAAGCCCATGTGAAGAGAAGGGGTGGGAACTCAGCCAACATAGCTGATACCAGGAAACACATTATTTTTCTGTTGGCTGAGGCTCCGCTCCTTTTGTTCACATGGGTATGACATAAGCACAGGTCCTTCTAGTCACTTAGTAAAACGATTCAATAATAGAATTAACATAATAAGTGACTAGAAGGACCTGTGCTGATGTCATACCCATGTGAACAGAAGGGGTGGGGCCTCAGCCAACATAGCTAATACCAGGAAGCACATTATTTTTCTGTTGGCTGAGGCCCTGCCCCTTCTAGTCACATGGGTATGACATCAGCACAGGTCCTTCTAGTCACTTAGTAAAATTATTCTATAATAGAATTAGCATAAATAACAGGGAGAGGATGGATAGATAGGGGGGGCGGGAATCACTATGAATAGCCACCCCAGCTATCAGCTGATCGGCAGCTGCTGCCACTCAAAAAGCTGCTGATTTTACAAACTTTACTTTCTTCTGTTTCAAAACCTATACATCCGGGCTCACAACTAAAGGTATGTATAGAATCAGCCTAATAGTACCAATATAGCACTGGCTTTAGGTTATATAGGAAAATCCTGGTGATTGGTGCGCTTTAAGCTGAAAGCAGGGTTGCAAACCTAATTGTTTCTGTGACAGATTATCACAGTCAAAATAATCTGTATAAATTCATCCACTTCAAAAAATCACAGACGGACAGTGCCTTTTTTTTATGTATCGTCCTGGAACTTCTGGATGGTTGGCAACTCAGGCCGACAGCCAAAACCTCTGTAGGCAGCAAGTGACAAACTCCGCAGCACGCAGAGGAAGGAGAGTAATTAACATCCGGTGAACACTAGAAACATAAGCTCAATTATCCGACAGAGATGTGTGCGAAGAGCGATTAGCGGGGAAATAATGGGTTTATGACGATTATGTACATTATGAATATTTTTTTGGCATCGAACTGTGTAACATGTAGGAAAAGAAGGAGAAAAAAATAAAAGAACATTGCGTTCCCAAAGTCAGGAAGTAACAAAAAAATACTGTATGAATCAGGTTTACTGCAGAATGTTCCAAGAACGAAAAAGTAAGAAAGAGAGAGAAAGAGAGAAAGAAAGAGAAAGAGAGAGAGAAAAAGAGAAAGAAAGAAAGGGAAAGAAAGAGAAAGAGAGAGAAAGAGAGAGAAATAAAGCAACAGAAAAAGAGAGATAAAGAGAGAAAGAAAAAGAGAGAAAGAGAGAAAGAAAGAAAGAGAAAGAAAGAGTAAAAGAAAGAGAAAGAAAGAGACAGGGAAAGAAAGAAAAGAAAGAGAGAGAAAGACAAAAAAAGAAAGAGAAAGAAAGAAAAAAAGAAAGAAAGAAAAAAAGAAAGAAAGAAAAAGAGAGAGAAAGAAAAAGAGAAAGAAAGAGAAAGAAAGAGAGAAAGAAAAAGAGAGAGAAAGAGAGAAAAAGAAAGAGAGAAAGAGAGAGAAAAAGAGAGAAAGAAAAAGAGAGAGCAAGATGAGAGAGAGAAAGAGAAAAAGAGAAAAAAAGAGAGAGAGAAAGAAAAAGAGAAAGAAAGAAAAGGGAAAGAAAGAGAAAGAGAGAGAAAAAGAGAGAGAGAAATAAAGCAACAGAAAAAAAGAGAGATAAAGAGAGAAAGAAAAAGAGAAAGAAAGAAAGAGAGAAAGAAAGAGAAAGAAAGAGAGAAAGAAAGAAAAAGAGAGAGAAAGAAAGAAAAAGAAAGAGAGAGAAAAAGAGAGAAAGAAAAAGAGAGATCAAGAAGCAAAGAAGAAAGAAAAAGAGAAAAAAAGAGAGAGAGAGAAAGAGAAAAGAGAAAGAAAGAGAAAAAGATGAGAGAAAGAAAGAAAGAAAAAGAAAGAGAAAGAGAGAGATAAAAAAAAAGAGAGAAAGAAAGATGAAAGAGAGACAGAAAGAGAGAAAGAAAGAGAGAAAGAGAGAGAAAAAGAGAAAGATGAGGGAAAAAAGAAAGAAAGAACGAGAAAGTGAAAAAGAGAAAGTGAGACAGAACGAGAGAAAGAAAGAAAAAGAGAGACACAGAGAAAGAGTAAGAAAGAAAGAAAGAGAAAGAAAGAGAAAAAGAAAGGAAGAAAGAGAAAAAAAGAGAAAAAGAGAGAAAGAGTGAAAGAGAAAAAAAAGAGAAAGAATGAAATAACGAAAGAAAGAAAAAAAAAGAAAGAAATGTGTGTTGGAGCAAGGGAAACATTTTTTAATAAAGTAAGGAAGGGTGAAGGAATACAAAAAAAAAGGAAGAAAGAAAGAATTCAAGAAAGAAAGGAAGTAAAGAATTAATAAGGAAGGAAGAGATGTAAAGAAGGAAATAGAAATTCAAGAAAGGGATAAATGGTACAAAGGAAGAAATGACAAATGAAAAAAAAGAAGGTAGGACAAAAGAAAAAAGGAAAATATAAAGAAAGAAAGAAAGAAGAAAGGAATGTGGGAGCAAGGAAAGAAAAATTGAATAAAGTAAAAAAGACAAAAGAATAGAAAGATAGAATAAAAAGGAAGAAAAGGAGAATGCATTAAAAAAAGATAAGGAAAGAATGAATAAATAAGGAAGGAAGAAAGGAGTAAGGAAGGCAGATAAGAAGAAAAAAGAAATTGAAAAAAGGAAAACAGGGTACAAACGAAGAAAGGAGAAGAGAGAAGAAAAAGAACATAAGAAAAAAGAAAGAGAAGGAAAGAAAGGAAGAAAGAAAGAACGAAAAAGGAAAACAGACAATGTAATAAAGTATAGAAGGAATGAGGACAGAAGAAAGGAGGCAGAAAGGAGGGAGAAAGAAGGGAATGAAAAAAGACTGTGGAAAGAAGGAGAGAACAAATACAGGAAAGACAAAAAGAATGGAGAGGAAAGAATGAAAGAAAGAAAAGTAAGGCCTTTGAAGGAAGAAAAAAAGAAAAGGAAGGTAGAAGGATGAGAGGAGAAATAATAGGAAGGAAGTTGGCCTCACATGTTACCTACAATAGGAGCAAACCCTCCGTCAGTCTCTGTAATTTGTACTATACTCTACCATGATTGTGCGCCGTCCCCGCTGGACCGCGGTCCCTGCACCCTTCCCCCTGGACCGGTCCCATCTGCAGGGACCACCCCTGGGCTATTTGTGCCTTTTCTTGCCTCCTTCAATCAGAAATGTAATCCTATTCTCGCACCAAATCCCGAGTTCACATCTAGTTAAAATGACAATCTCTGCAGTTGCCAAAAATGTGACTAGACCCGAAATAAGAAATGTGATCTAGATCTGATGGGAGGAAAATGTCAGATTTTTATGGGTGTCCGGGTGAGAGAATCTGGAAAGCGCTCAGTACAATCCGCACGCTCGCCGGTCCCAGCTCGTAAATCAGCGCGCAGTGTGCGGAGAGACCTGCAGCCATGATTTTCACTGAGAATGTTGGTGAAGATGTGACTATTGATTAGGTAACCAACCAGGGAAAAAAAGCTCATGCATAGGAGACGCGCAGACCCAAAAATAAATATATATATATATATCACAGGGATCCTCAAAATAGTAAGAATTGATATAGAATTTTATTGAAACAATCAAGGTGACACATAAGACATACAATTAAAATCACTTAAAATACATATAAATAGAGAACCCCCACATCACCAAGATGTAAAATATGGGGTACCGCCCTGTGTACATATGCAACAATGTATAAATCTGATCCCTAGAAAAACATATACTGGATCAATCCATAAATATAATAACTCTTAACCATTAAGTCTATAACATAGGGACCACACCTGTGAGCTATACTGGTAGTGAGTCCAATGGGATAGCAGCTATCAATATATGACAGAACAAGAGCATGCAAGTCATACAGTAATTACAATAACCAGGCATGAATCATGCAAAAAAGAAAGGAAAATCATAAAAACCCTTGTCCAGAGATCCCAAAGATGGCTCACAATCAGGTGCTCAAGTGAAAAGCTACATCAAGCTCCCAACCCAATCGCTGCGAACAGCTTCGTCAGGGGAGAGTGATACACTCTCCCCTGACGAAGCTGTTCGCAGCGATACGCGTGGGGTCCCCCACATCCCTCCCTATTGTGGGTACCTCCTTGTTTCTGTAGCGCCCTTCACTGGTTGGGAGCTTGATGTAGCTTTTCACTTGGGCACCTGATTGTGAGCCATCTTTGGGATCTCTGGACAAGGGTTTTTATGATTTTCCTTTCTTTTTTGCATGATTCATGCCTGGTTATTGTAATTACTGTATGACTTGCATGCTCTTGTTCTGTCATATATTGATAGCTGCTATCCCATTGGACTCACTACCAGTATAGCTCACAGGTGTGGTCCCTATGTTATAGACTTAATGGTTAAGAGTTATTATATTTATGGATTGATCCAGTATATGTTTTTCTAGGGATCAGATTTATACATTGTTGCATATGTACACAGGGCGGTACCCCATATTTTACATCTTGGTGATGTGGGGGTTCTCTATTTATATGTATTTTAAGTGATTTTAATTGTATGTCTTATGTGTCACCTTGATTGTTTCAATAAAATTCTATATCAATTCTTACTATTTTGAGGATCCCTGTGATATATATATATATTTATTTTTGGGTCTGCGCGTCTCCTATGCATGAGCTTTTTTTCCCTGGTTGGTCTTCGCTTTTTCATGCAGGACGCAGCATCCCATTAATTGATCCATAGGCTGTGCACCCGAGGTTTTTCCAATTTCATATTGATTAGGTAACGTCTCGCACCATTCAAGACGCTGGTGATACAGTCTCTAAACCCAAGATATTCAGAGTATTAAGTCCTGGCAGCAAATAGAAGGTTGTGAGAAATCAACTTATGGAAACTTTTGATGAAAAGGTTAATAATCCAAATATATTGCAAAATATGAGAAGATCCTGTCACTTGCCATTGATATGTATTTTGTACCCGATGTAATTGCCGCTGTTCTCCTGAATCCGGCGCTGTTTTTCTTTCGTTTCTACGCCTCTGTGTTCCTGAGATATGGGTCGATCTTTCCTTGTACATAAATCTAATCTTTTTACCAAGTGGGTGTGGTCCTCGACTCCTCTGACTACACGATGACCACGCCCACTTTGAAAAATGACTAAGAGAATAGAGGGCCATATCTCAGGAAGGGAAAGTCACTGGAAGAAAAGAAAAACAGCGCAGGATTCAGGAGAACAGCGGCATTTACACCAAGTACAAAAAATTACATCCATATGGCAAGTGACAGGTCCCCTTTAAAGACTAATTCCACCTTATTTTTATGTATAAGTTGTATACATTTTATAGAGTTTCTGGATTTAGCCTAATCCTGATTGCAGACCACTATTAAAAGAGATTTAACAGTATACAGATGTAATCAGAGACCATGATACAATATGGCAGTATACTCAAGACCTGCCGTATACCGGGAACACCCCACAAGACCTGCCGTATACTGGGAACACCCCACAAGACCTGCCGTATACCGGGAACACCCCACAAGACCTGTCGTATACCGGGAACACCCCACAAGACCTGCCGTATACCGGGAATACCCCACAAGACCTGTCGTATACCGGGAACACCCCACAAGACCTGCCGTATACTGGGAACACCCCACAAGACCTGTCGTATACCGGGAACACCCCACAAGACCTGCCGTATACTGGGAACACCCCACAAGACCTGTCGTATACCGGGAACACCCCACAAGACCTGCCGTATACCGGGAACACCCCACAAGACCTGCCGTATACCGGGAACACCCCACAAGACCTGCTGTATACCGGGAACACCCCACAAGACCTGCCGTATACCGGGAACAGCCCACAAGATCTGCCGTATACCGGGAACACCCCACAAGACCTGCCGTATACTGGGAACACCCTATAAGACCTGCCGTATACCGGGAACACCCCACAAGACCTGCCGTATACTGGGAACACCCCACAAGACCTGCCGTATACCAGGAACACCCCACAAGACCTGCCGTATACCGGGAACACCCCACAAGACCTGCCGTATACCGGGAACACCCCACAAGACCTGCCGTATACCGGGAACACCCCACAAGATCTGCCGTATACCGGGAACACCCCACAAGACCTGCCGTATACTAGGAACACTCCACAAGACTTGCCGTATACCCCACAAGACCTGCCGTATACCAGGGACACCCCAAAAGATCTGACATACACCAGGAACACCCAACAAGACCTGCCGTATACCGGGAACGCCCCACAAGGCCTGCCGTATACTGGGAGCACCCCACAAGACCTGCTGTATACCAGGAGCACCCCACAAGACCTGTCGTATACTGGGAACACCCCACAAGGCCTGCCGTATACCGGGAACACCCCACAAGACCTGCCGTATACCGGGAACACCCCACAAGATCTGCCGTATACCGGGAACACCCCACAAGACCTGCCGTATACTGGGAACACCCTATAAGACCTGCCGTATACCGGGAACACCCCACAAGACCTGCCGTATACTGGGAACACCCCACAAGACCTGCCGTATACCAGGAACACCCCACAAGACCTGCCGTATACCGGGAACACCCCACAAGACCTGCCGTATACCGGGAACACCCCACAAGACCTGCCGTATACCAGGAACACCCCACAAGGCCTGCCGTATACCGGGAACACCCCACAAGACCTGCCGTATACCGGGAACACCCCACAAGATCTGCCGTATACCGGGAACACCCCACAAGACCTGCCGTATACTGGGAACACCCTATAAGACCTGCCGTATACCGGGAACACCCCACAAGACCTGCCGTATACTGGGAACACCCCACAAGACCTGCCGTATACCAGGAACACCCCACAAGACCTGCCGTATACCGGGAACACCCCACAAGACCTGCCGTATACCGGGAACACCCCACAAGACCTGCCGTATACCGGGAACACCCCACAAGATCTGCCGTATACCGGGAACACCCCACAAGACCTGCCGTATACCGGGAACACCCCACAAGACCTGCCGTATACTGGGAACACCCCACAAGACCTGCCGTATACTAGGAACACTCCACAAGACTTGCCGTATACCCCACAAGACCTGCCGTATACCAGGGACACCCCAAAAGATCTGACATACACCAGGAACACCCCACAAGACCTGCTGTATACCAGGAGCACCCCACAAGACCTGTCGTATACTGGGAACACCCCACAAGGCCTGCCGTATACCGGGAACACCCCACAAGACCTGCCGTATACCGGGAACACCCCACAAGGCCTGCCGTATACCGGGAACACCCCACAAGGCCTGCCATATACCGGGAACACCCCACAAGACCTGCCGTATACTGGGAACACCCCACAAGATCTGCCGTATACCGGGAACACCCCACAAGACCTGCCGTATACGGGAACACCCCACAAGACCTGCCATATACCAGGAACACCCCACAAGACCTGCCATATACCGGGAACACCCCACAAGACCTGCCGTATACCGGGAACACCCCACAAGACCTGCCGTATACTGGGAACACCCCACAAGACCTGCCGTATACCGGAAACACCCCACAAGACCTGCCGTATACCGGAAACACCCCACAAGACCTGCCGTATACCGGAAACACCCCACAAGACCTGCCGTATACCGGAAACACCCCACAAGACCTGCCGTATACCGGGAACACCCCACAAGACCTGCCGTATACTGGGAACACCCCACAAGACCTGCCGTATACCGGAAACACCCCACAAGACCTGCCGTATACCGGAAACACCCCACAAGACCTGCTTTGGGACATGCTATGACCCAGTCATTCGGCCATCACATTTTGCCTGGGGACCTGTCATGCGGACTCTACACAAGTCTATGGGACTCAAATATGCCGCAGACGGGTCACGTTGTGCCTGCAGCACATCCACTACCAATTTTACTTCTTTTTGCCACTTTTCCAGGCCCAGATTCGTGCCAGTTGGTTGCAAAGGCGCACATGGTGCTCGGAATACGCTTTGGCTCGAGCGGAGGATATTATTTTATCCATTCCTACCTCTGTTTGTTCAGCTGGAATCCGACATTAACCCTGTACTGACACTGAACGAATTCCTCAATGTTCGCTGATGCAGGTGGTGTCGGGTGGGATCGGTCCCTATAACAAAAATTTTTATTCCTCCACCCAAAAGTAGCCGAATTTCATAAGAAAGATGTATTGTAATGTGAAAAGTCTAACCTCATCCCAAAATATGTACAGCGAGCGCCTGCTACTACATGGGCTGGGCTCATAATAAGAAGAGGCGATCATCTGAAGACGGGAACGATACCAGGAACTGAGGAACCAGACCACTAGCCCACCAGGACTGTGACACCCCCAAACAATAAAAAGCCTGATACCAGGGACTGAGGAACCAGACCACTAGCCCACCAGGACTGTGACACCCGCAAACAATAAAAAGCCTGATACCAGGGACTGAGGAACCAGATCACTAGCCCACCAGGACTGTGACACCCCCCAAACAATAAAAAGACTGATACCAGGGACTGAGGAACTAGCCCACTAGCCCAACAGGCCTGTGACACCCCCAAACAATAAAAAGACTGATACCAGGGACTGAGGAACCAGACCACTAGCCCACCAGGACTGTGACACCCCCAAACAATAAAAAGACTGATACCAGGAACTGAGGAACTAGACCACTAGCCCACCAGGACTGTGACACCCCCAAACAATAAAAAGACTGATACCAGGGACTGAGGAACCAGACCACTAGCCCACCAGGACTGTGACACCCCCAAACAATAAAAAGACTGATACCAGGAACTGAGGAACTAGACCACTAGCCCACCAGGACTGTGACACCCCCAAACAATAAAAAGACTGATACCAGGGACTGAGGAACCAGACCACTAGCCAACCACGACTGTGACACTAAGTAACTGCACAGTAGAGAATAGGCGTAAAAAAAATCCCCCAAACAATAAAAAGACTGCTACCAAGGACTGAGGAACTAGACCACTAGCCCACCAGGACTGTGACACCCCCAAACAATAAAAAAAACATACCAGGAACTGAGGAAAAAGACCACTAGCCCACCAGGACTGTGACACTAAGTAACTGCATAGTAGGGAATAGGCATAAAAAACCCCAAACAATAAAAACACTGATACCAGGGACTGAGGAACTAGACCACTAGCCCACCAGGACTATGACACCTCCAAATGATAAAATTACATACCAGGAACTGAGGACCCAGACCACTAGTCCCCAGGACTGTGACACTAAGTAACTGCACAGTAGAGAATAGGCATTAAATCCCCCCCCAAACAATAAAAAGACTGCTACCAAGGACTGAGGAACTAGACCACTAGCCCACCAGGACTGTGACACCCCCAAACAATAAAAAAACATACCAGGAACTGAGGAAAAAGACCACTAGCCCACCAGGACTGTGACACTAAGTAACTGCATAGTAGGGAATAGGCATAAAAAACCCCAAACAATAAAAACACTGATACCAGGGACTGAGGAACCAGACCACTAGCCCACCAGGACTATGACACCCCCAAACAATAAAACAATATACCAGGAACTGAGGAAAAAGACCACTAGCCCACCAGGACTGTGACACTAAGTAACTGCATAGTAGGGAATAGGCATAAAAAACCCCAAACAATAAAAACACTGATACCAGGGACTGAGGAACTAGACCACTAGCCCACCAGGACTATGACACCTCCAAATGATAAAATTACATACCAGGAACTGAGGACCCAGACCACTAGTCCCCAGGACTGTGACACTAAGTAACTGCACAGTAGAGAATAGGCATTAAATCCCCCCCCAAACAATAAAAAGACTGATACCAGGGACTGAGGAACCAGACCACTAGCCCACCAGGACTATGACACCCTCAAACAATAAAACAATATACCAGGAACTGAGGAACCAGACCACTAGTCCCCAGGACTGTGACACTAAGTAACTGCACAGTAGAGGATAGGCATAAAAAAACCCCAAACAATAAAAAGACTGATACCAGGGACTGAGGAACCAGACCACTAGCCCACCACTAAGTAGGGGATAGACACCACCCCCCATAATCCCAAACAATAAAAAAAACAGTGATAAGGACGCTATACACAACCGATTTGTAGACTAAACAAAAAATAAAAAAGGGAAATTACTAAAAATTAACCACTGGCCACCAGGGACTATCAACTAATTTGTGTAATAAACAAAAAAGAAGGAAATTACTAAAAACTAGGGTATATAACTACTGGCCACCAGGGACCATAGGCATTACTAAAGATTGGGGAACTAAACCATAATCCACTACGTTTTGTGAAAATATATAGAACTAGAATTTAGAGACTGGTGAATGACATTAATTTACAAGAGGAATATCTAACCACTGGCCACCAGGGACTATGGACTTTTTTAAGTATTGTAGAAATAATTATAGATTGTGAACCAAACTAAAGTACAAATCAGTATAGCCTACCACTGGCAACCAGGGACCATAAAGTTATACTACTAGTCACTAAAGAATGGGCAACCAAAACAAAGATTTATTGGGTTCTGTAGAAATAGCTTGCTGCAAATGAGAGACCGATGAAGCAAACTAATGAACAAGAGGAGTCAGGATACCTAACCACTGGCCACCAGGGACTATATACTAAGTATTGTAGAAATTATAGACTGTGAACTAAACTAATGTGCGAGAGAAGTCAGTATAGTTTACCACTGGCCACCAGGGACCATAACATTATACTACCAGTCACTAAAGACTGGGCAACCAAAACAAAGATTTATTAGGTTCATCAGAAATAACCAGCTGTAAATGAGAGACCAATGAAACAAACTAATGAACAAGATGAGTCAGGATACCTAACCACTGGCCACCAGGGACCATAAAGTTATTTAACTAGTCAAAGACTGGGCAAACTAATCGTAGAATTACTAAGTTCTGTATAAATAACCAATTGGAAATAAGAGACTGGTGAACGAAACTAAGGTTCATAGGAGGCCAAGATGCCTAACCACTGGCCAACAGGGACTGTGGAGTCCCTAAGAATGGGAATTAAATAATATATCCCCTATGTTCTCTGGAAGTAATAAAACAAAAGAGGAAATTAGACACTACTGTACTCAAGGGCCAGGAAAGCTTGCCACTGGCCACCAGGGACAGCAAAGTTATTAAAGACACTAAGTTCGGTGAAGCTAATAAACTGGAAATTAGAAACTGGTGAATGCAATTAAAGTGCAAGAGAGGTCCGGAGACCTAACCACTGCCCACCAGGAACCATAGAGTTCTAGAATTACTAAAAACTTGTTAATGAAACATTGGTCCAGTAGGTTCTGTAGAAAAAAAAAACAGCTTGAAAATATAGACTGGTGAACTGAGTAAATATGCAAGACAGGCCTGGTTTCCCAACCTTTGCCACTAGAGACTACAGAGTAATAAAATTAGTCATTGATCCATATATCTACTAGGTTCTGTGTTACAATCCACCTATGAATGAGACTAGTGATCCAAACTAATGTACAAAAAAAAGCAAGAATACCTGACCACTGACCACCAGGGACCATAGTTATATAAATAATATAAAAGGACTTGCCAACCAAACTATGGGTCCCCTAGGTTCTATGGTACAATTAACCTATAAATGAGAGACTAGTGATCCAAAGTAATGAACAAATAGGCAAAGATACCTGATCACTGCCCACCAGGGACCATAGTTATATAAATAATATATAAACACTCGCCAACCAAAACATAGGTCCATTAGGTTCTGTTGAAATAACCAACCTATAAATGAGAGACTAGTGATCCAAAGTAATGTACATAAAAGAAAGAATACCTGACCACTGACCACCAGGGACCATAGTTATATAAATAATATATAAACACTCGCCAACTAAACCATGTGTCCACTAGGTTCTGTGGTACAATCAACTAATAAATAAGAGACTAATGAGCCAAAGTAATGTACAAAAAAAGCAAAGATACCTGCCCACTGACCACCAGGGATCATAGTTATATAAGTAATATATAAACACTCGCCAACCAAACCATGGGTCCACTAGGTTTTGAGGTACAATCAACGAGACTAGTGATCCAAAGTAATGTACAAAAAAAGCAAGGATACCTGACCACTGACCACCAGGGACCATAGTTATATAAATAATATATAAACACTCGCCAACTAAACCATGTGTCCACTAGGTTCTGTGGTACAATCAACTAATAAATAAGAGACTAATGAGCCAAAGTAATGTACAAAAAAAGCAAAGATACCTGCCCACTGACCACCAGGGATCATAGTTATATAAGTAATATATAAACACTCGCCAACCAAACCATAGGTCCACTAGGTTCTGTGGTACAATCAACCTATAAATGAGAGACTAGCGATCCAAAGTAATATATAAAAAAAAAGCAAAGATACCTGACCACTGACCACCAGGGACCATAGTTATATAAATAATATATAAACACTCGCCAACTAAACCATGTGTCCACTAGGTTCTGTGGTACAATCAACTAATAAATAAGAGACTAATGAGCCAAAGTAATGTACAAAAAAAGCAAGGATACCTGACCACTGACCACCAGGGACCATAGTTATATAAATAATATATAAACACTCGCCCACCAAAACATAGGTCCACTAGGTTCTATGGTACAATCCACCTATAAATGAGAGACTAGTGATCCGAAGTAATGTACAAAAAAAGCAAAGATCACTGACCACCAGGGACCATAGTTATATAAATAATATATAAGAACTTGCCAACCAAACCATAGGTCCACTAGGTTTTGTGGTATAATCAACCTATAAATGAGAGACTAGTGATCCAAAGTAACATACAAAAAAGAAAGAATACCTGACCACTGACCACCAGGGACCATAGTTATATAAATAATATATAAACACTCGCCAACCAAACCATAGGTCTACTAGGTTCTGTGGAAACAACCAATTGGAAATAATAGACTGGTGAACCATACAAATGTGCATCTGTATATTGTGTAGAGACGCAGTACTAAGAGGCAATAATATAGACAAGAATGTACGAATGTCCGAGGCTTTGTCAAAAATCATGCTAATTTAATAGCTATTTTATGATGGAAGGATTACAGAGGATCTCTTTGTCGTCCCGTTTGGGTTTTGGAGCTAATTTACCTCTCCCAGAACACATTTCAGACTAAGCTGTTCCTCTCATTACTATCTTGGACAAATTCCATCCATCAAAGGCAGCTCGGAAAAAAAAAAAACCTCCGTCTTTATTCCTTCTCTTCTGGTCTGAAACTAAGCAGATTGTGCCCATGAATGACATAATACTGACTGACATCACTTTTGGCTCCGGGCTCTGCCGTAGTTAACCCCTTTAAGGATTGACTTTAAGGAGGCGGATTAGGTTAATGGATTACGTGCCAATGAATTGTAGAACGCGGCTGATTGAAATATGGATACATCATCACTAGAACATTGAGAAGATGTGACTCCATACTCAAGTTGTTGATGCTTGCGGGCAATTGGTATTTCCACGCTCCTCATGGGAGGGTCAAAAGGAATTGGACCAATCAAAACAGGATCACTGGTGTCTATTGGTTTTGCAATACCAATTTTTATCCAATGGAATAAAAGCTCCATTGCTTAATCTTCTCTTTGTTGTTGGTGTTTGCTGGCAACTGGAATTTCCCCACTCCTCATGGGAGGGTCAAAAGGAATTGGACCAATCAAAACAGGATCACTGGTGTCTATTGGTATTGCAATATCAATTTTTAACCAATGGAATACAGGCTCTATTGCTTAATCTTCTCTTTGTTGTTGTTAGTGTTTGCTGACAACTAGAATTTTCACGCTCCTCATGGGAGGGTCAAAAGGAATTGGACCAATCAAAACAGGATCACTGGTGTCTATTGGTATTGCAATATCAATTTTTAACCAATGGAATACAGGCTCTATTGCTTAATTTTCTCTTTGTTGTTGTTGGTGTTTGCTGGCAACTGGAATTTCCCCACTCCTCATAGGAGGGTCAAAGGGAATTGGACTAATCAAAACAGGATCACTGGTGTCTACTGGTTTTGCAATACCAATTTTTATCCAATGGAGTAAAAGCTCCACTGCTTAATCTTTTTCTCTTTGTTGTTGGTTTTTGCTGGCAACTAGAATTTCCACGCTCCTCATGGGAGGGTCACAAGGAATTGGACCAATCAAAACAGGATCACTAGTGTCTATTGGTTTTGCAATACTAATTTTTAACCAATGGAATAAAAGCTCTATTACTTAATCTTCTCTTTGTTGTTGTTGTTGGTGTTAGTGTTTGCTGGCAACTGGAATTTCCCCGCTCCTCATGGTAGGGTCAAAAGGAATTGGACCAATCGGAACACGAACCTTGATGTCTATTGCTTTTTGACACCTAAGTGATAAAGGCTCTATTAGCTTAAACCTCTCTTTTTTTAGGGGGTGTGGAATTTAAAAACAAGTAAGCAGAAAACCCATACATTATTCATGGTGGATGACCACTCAGCGCCTCAATATAAATACCGTTAGAGGTACTTTGCACGCTGCGACATCGCTACTGCGATACCGTCGGGGTCAAATCGAAAGTGACGCACATCCGGCCCGGGAACGATGTTGCAACGTGTAAAGCCTAGATGCGCCGATAAACGATCGCAAAAGCATTGAAAATCGGTGATCTGTGTAGCGTCGGTCATTTTCATAATGTCGCACCAATAGGAGATACGATGTTGTTCCTCGTTCCTGCGGCAGCACACATCGCTGTGTATGAAGCCGCAGGAGCGAGGAACATCTTACCTGCCTCCACCGCCAATGCGGAAGGAAGGAGGTGGGCGGGATGTTTATGTCCCGCTCATCTCCGCCCCTCTGCTTCTATTGGCCGCCTGCCGTGTGACGTCGCTGTGACGCCACATGACCCGCCCCCTTAGGAAGGAGGCGGGTCGCCGGCCAGAGCGACGTCGCAGGGCAGGTAAGTGCATGTGAAGCCGCCGTAGCGATAATGTAGCTATCACAAGATATCGCATCTGCGACGGGGGCAGGTACTATCGCGCTCGGCATCGCTAGCCGATGCTAGCGATGTCGCAACGTGCAAAGTACCCCTAACTTTAGATTGAGCAAACTTGATTGTATCCCCATGTTGTTAGTGCTTGCAGGCAATTGGTGTTTTTAGGCTCCTCGTGGGAGGGTCAAAGGGAATTGAACCAACTGGAACGGAATAGATGATGTCTACTGCGTTTTGCAATATCAATTTTTAACACAAGGGATAAAGGTTCTATTTGTTTGATCCTCTTTGTTTCCATTGTTGGTGTTTGTAGGCAAATGGCATTTCCATGCTCCTCAGGGGAGGGTCTAAAGGAATTAGATCAATTGAAATATGATGATCCTTGATGTATATTGCTGTTTGCAACACCAATTTTCAGGCCAAAAGATAAAGACTATATTTGCTTAATCTTCCTTTTTTTGGGGGGGGGCGGCTGTGGGTGGATTTTTAAAAACAAGTAGGCAGAAGGGATGACCACTCAGCTCCTCAAAGTCAAAACTGTTATTTTAGATTCACAGCTCATCATTAATTAAAATATGGAAAAATAATCTTTCAAACTTTGAGAAGACGTGTTTGTATCCTCGGGATGTTGGTGCTTCCAGGCAATTGGTGTTTCCAGGCTCCTTGTGGGAGGGTCAAAGGGAATTGTACCAATCAAAACAGGATCGCTAGTGTCTATTGGTTTTGCAAAATCAATTTTTAACCAATGTAAAAAATGCTCTTTTTGCTTCATCTTTTCTTTGATGTTGTTGTTGGTGTTTGGTGGCAACAGGAAGTTCCATGCTCCTCATGGGAGGGTTAAAAAGAATTAGACTAATCGGAACATGATCCTTGTTATCTATTGCTTTTCAAAATATTAATTTTCAACCCAAGGGATATAGGCTCTATTAGCTTATATATTGCATTTAAAACAAGTAAGCAAAAAGGCCATACATGATGTTGGTGCTTGCAGACAATTGGTGTTTCCAGGCTCCTTGGGGGAGAATCAAAGGGAATTGGACCAACTGGAAAAGGATAAATGGTGTCTATTGCTTTTACAATATAATAATTTTTATTTTTTTAGCGCCAACATATTGCGCACTATACAATTTAATGGGGACAAATACAGAAAATATCAATTTTTAACAGAAAAGATAAAGGTTATATTTGCTTGATCCTCTTTTCTTTGTTTCCGTTGTTGGTGTTTGTAGGCAACTGTCATTTCCACGCTCCTCGTGGGAGGGTCTAAAGAAATTGGACCAATTGTAACGTGATGATCATTGATGTCTATTGCTTTTTACAATACCAATTTTCAGGCCACGGTATAAAAACTATATTTGATAATCTTCACTATTTTGGAAGGGGGGGGGGTTGCATTTAAAAACAAGTAAGCAGAAAATCCATTCATAGTGGATGACCACTCGGCTCCTCAAAGTCATAACCATCACTCTGGATTCATTATTAATGGAGATATGGAAAAATCATCTGTAGAAATTTGAGAAAATGTGATTGTATCTCCAGGATGTTGGTGCTTGCAGACAATTGGTGTTTACAGGCTCCTCATGGGAGGGTCAAACAAAATTGGACCAATCAGAAGGGGAACATCAATGTTTATTGCTTTTCACAATACCAATTTTAACTCGAAGGGATGCTTACGAAGAGGAGCTCAATATACCAGGATGCAGATACAGATTCAATCCCTTCGAATCCCTTCGAAAGCCAAATCCCAACTTTATATTCGATCGTACCACAGAATGGTTAAGATTTGGCCATCGGGACATTTAACAGACCAATTAAAAGCTGAGTACAGTCCATTAGGAGCTCCTTCCAGGAACCATACAACTTCTTATTTTTTAGAAGGTGGGAATTTCATCCTTATGCCAATTCTCCCAATTTTCAGCTGACACCACCTTTTTTTTTTCTAATGAGGGTAGAGGCTGTTGTGCGCGTCACTTCCAAAAACCGAAAAGCAGCTCTGAGGTTTGCTTTATGGAAAATGTTCCAGGCTCCTGAAACTCGGAGGAAATTTCGTGTCAAAAACTAGTACCTTATGATGGTTTTTTATCCCTTCCAAAAGAAAACGTCCATCAAAGGTTTCCCCCATAGAATAAAACATGGAGCATATTTCCCAGAATGATGATGGCAGAGATTTTGGGAAGCGCTGTCATATCAATTAAAATTATTAATTGTGATGGAGTCACCCGATATCATAGCATACAGTCCAAAAAACATAAAAGGGGGAATTAAACATATTTTTTGGATGGCAGTGTCACATGGAGAGAAAAAATTAAAAAAAATCTAGAAACAGCGCCACCGTTTGATATAGGCTATTTCTGGTACTGCACCTCATCTCTATTTCTTGCCATTATTTTATGTAAGTATGGATGGAGCTGCAATAAGAGGCAGGGCCCATACTCTAGACAGTGAGGTTTCTTAAAGGGGCTGTCCATTTTTAGAAAACTTCTTCATGCCAGCTCAGTTTGTGGTAAATAAAAAACAATCTGCACGTTAGTAACCGTCCCTGTTTTTCCAGGGATGATATCATGTACATAGCGCTGCTTTGATGCTAGACACTACGAACAGTATGAATAGAAGAGTAGTCAGACAAGCCGGGATAATAAGCCAGGAGTTAACGTATAAGATTCAGGGAGCAGACAGAGACGTGGTCAGGAAAAGGTCCGAGGTCAGAAGCCAGGAGGTAATGGATAAGCTCAGGAAGCAGAGATGTGGTCAGGAAGACGGCTGAGGTAAGAAGCCGAGAGGTAACGTATAAGATTCAGGAAGCAGAGATGTGGTCAGGAAGAGGTTCAAGGTCAGAAGCCGGAAGGTAATGTATAAGGTTCAGGGAAAAGACAGCGACGTGGTCAGGAAGAGATCCGAGGTAAGAAGCTGAGAGGTAATGCATAAGGTTCAGGGAACAGACAGCGACGTGGTCAGGAAGAGGTCTGAGGTCAGAAGCTGGGAAATAACGTATAAGGTTCAGGGAGCAGACAGTGACGTGGTCAGGAAGAGTTCTGAGGTCAGAAGCCAAGATCAGAACACTTACAGCAGACAGGAGCCAAGATCACACTGAGAAAATAGGAAGTACGACTGGCGAAGCTCAGACATAGCACCCCTGTAAAGAAACAGAGCAATCACCAGCAACAAGGTGCATCTGTGAAGGCACCTCCCAAAACCAGCGTGGACCCTAGAGCTGAAAGACAACCTGTCAGCAAGTGCACAAGACACATAGCATTCTCAAATGCAAAATGCTCCACACAGTGGAGCCATGATAAAACCATTCCAGATGCAAAATGCGCTGCACAGCGGAACCGTGACAGCTACAGCCAATCTCTAAGCTCACCAGCTTGCTTACATATGCATTTTCAGGGTGGCTGAGCTCAGCGATTGGCTGCAGCGCTGTTGGCACTGCTAACAGAAGGCTAGAAAAATTCAGATTTCTAAGCAAAAACAAAAAAACTTAAATTATTGGTACCAATTTGCATGGGGTCACATTGACCGCATGGTATCAGACAGGGGTTAAATAAAAATATTTAATATAGTAGATTGAAAAATTATGCATTAAATTCCGAAATAATAATTTTAACTTAAATCTACGGAGAAAAATAATCCATCTTGGCAGGAGGACGGTACTGTTCTTTGCTCACCGTGTTGCAATAGCAAAGACAAGCCGGCAGCTCTTCCAGGAGGCTTTACGTATTCCCAGACAGATGTCTTCCCTCCATGACTGCACCCTAATATGGTCACAGAGGAGCGACACCGTCACGGCAGACGGCCGCCGCTGAGCCCGCAGCTCGCTCAGACGGCAGGTTTCTATTATTTTTTGGGGATCGGATATGGAGAATATATACCTAAAGCTTAAAGGAGTTTCCGGAATGAGAAAAACATGGCTGCTTCTTCCAAAAAAACAGAGCCACACCTGTGTATGGGGTTATGTCTGGTATTAGAGATCGGCTTCATCAAAGTGAATGCAGCTTAGCTCCAAAACCAGACTCAGTCCTTGGACAAGAGAGAAAAAAAAATAGATTTTTTTTTTCTCCACCTCGACAGCTCTATCTGCCTCTCTCACAGCAGGAAATCCCAGCACAATAATTTTTGCATTTTTTTATTTTTTTGCAGCCAAAACCTGCCCTCTTGGCAGTAAAAATCTGTTTCCAAAAAGCAGATTTTTTGGTTGGCGTGTCATTTGTCTAAAGTACATGTTTAAATAAAGTTTTAATCACCACAAAAGCAGCAAAAACGCAGTCGTTGCGTTTTTGGACTTTTTCATTGCTTTCAATGCTGAAAAAGTTGACTTGCTGCTCCTTTCAAATACACAACAGTTTTTACTTACCGAGTCTCCGGCGCGGATGTAACTGCTCCTGTGGCCGCTCATTCACTTCCGGGGCCGCTCATTAGGCTCATGCATATTCACTATTTCTCCCGATTGTGATTGGTTGCAGTCAGCAGACGTGCTCCCATGCTGATCGCTGCGTACCTGACGCTTTCAATCACAGACCCGGTCTGCGGGTCTATATCGTACAGTAAAAATCAATAAATAAATAAATAAATTGGGGTAGGGTACCCCCTATATTATGATACCCAGCACAGATAAAGCAAACAGCTACAGGCTGCAAACTCCAACCGTGCACTTATCATGGCGGTGCATCAATATAACAGGAATTGCATGCGGTTCTTTTTTCTTTGTCGCTCCATTGGGAGACCCAGACAATTGGTGTATAGCTTCTGCCTCCGGAGGCCACACAAAGTATTACACTTAAAAGTGTAAAGCCCCTCCCCTTCTGCCTATACACCCCCCGTGCATCACGGGCTCCTCAGTTTTTATGCTTTGTGCGAAGGAGGCACACATGCACGCATAGCTCCACATCTTAGTCAGCAGCAGCTGCTGACTATGTCGGATGGAAGAAAAGAGGGCCCATAACAGGGCCCCCAGCATGCTCCCTTCTCACCCCACTCTTGTCGGCGGTGTTGTTAAGGTTGAGGTACCCATTGCGGGTACAGAGGCTGGAGCCCACATGCTGTTTTCCTTCCCCATCCCTTAAGGGCTCTGGGTGAAGTGGGATCCTATTCGGTCTCCAGGCACATGAGACCGTGCTCCCTCCGCAGCCCCTGGGGAATCTGCTGGACAGGAGCCGAGTATCGACAGGGACAAGGCCCTGCTACTGTGAGGTACTCTGTGTCCCCGTGGGGACCGCGCATAGAGCGCTGATGCCACACACACTGCAGCACTGCTGGGTGTGTTAGTGCGCCGGGGAGTAATGCCACTGACAGCCGCGCCGGCCGCGCTGTGAGGTACTCTGTGTCCCCGTGGGAACCGCGCATGGAGCGCTGGTGGTCATATACACTTCAGCACTGCTGGGTGTGTTTGTGCGCCGGGGACTACCGCGCCGACCGCGCTTATATGCCGGCCGCGCTTATTACTTTAGTCCTCGGCTTTTGCGGCCTAGTATCGCATATTCCCGCCCCCAGGCCTGCCAGTCAGGGGAAGGGCGGGACGCTGCACAGGACGTTAGTGCTGAGGGTTGGAGCATACTTGTATCCTCCTCCCCCCTCATACAGCACACTGGGGCTCCAGATTCCCGCACTTTCTAGGGCACGCCCACGGCCCCCTCCTCTCCACAGAACGCCGGCAGCCATTCCTGTCAGCACTTCTAACGCTGGAGAGGAGAGACAACAGGCTCTGGGAGGCCCATGCAGGGATTCTGGTGATCACACAACCGCTTTGAGCGGTCGGTAAGCAGCACCTGAGGTGCTGGCCCCACTGAGTGCAGAAGTGTACATATATATATATGCTTATATGCTATACATTTACACTGTACTGTCGCACTGTTGATTTTTGGCTATATACCCTCCTGGATTGTACTCAGAGGAGACAACAGCATGTCGTCTGCAAATAGCAAGGGTGCCAAAGCACAGGCTTACTTTGCAACCTGTACCTCATGTGCGGCTATACTACTGGCCGGTTCCACGGACCCTCATTGTGTGCAATGCTCGGCCCCTGTGGCACTTACTCAGCCGGAGCCTCTGCTACTGGTGGCCCAGGTAGAACCACCTGCTACCACTGTCCAGATGACAGGGACGGAGTTTGCAGTGTTTGCTGACAAACTGTCTGAGACTATGGATAAATGGTCGGCTAGGATACTAGAAGCCTTACAGTCCAGACCGGTGACTCAGGCCCCGGGCACTGTTCAATCATTGACCCCAGGCCCCCCTCAATTGGAGCAGCAAAGTGCTCCTGGGGTGACCCATAGGTCCCAGGGTGAGGTCTCTGACATGGACCGCAGTCCCAGGCCGCCTAAGCGGGGGAGCTGGGAAATTCCCTCGACTTCATCACATTGTTCAGGGTCTCAGCAGGAGGACTCTCTGGATGATGAAGCGGAGGTAGCAGATCAGGATTCTGACCCTGAGACCGCGCTCAACCTGGATACACCTGAAGGTGACGCCATAGTGAATGACCTTATAGCGACCATCAATCAGGTGTTGGATATTTCTCCCCCAGCTCCTACAATTGAGGAGTCAGCTTCTCAGCAGGAGAAATTCCGTTTCAGGTCTCCCAAGCGTCCATTGAGTATGTTTCTGGATCACTCTGACTTCAGAGAGGCAGTCCAGAAACACCGAGCTTGTCCAGATAAGCGTTTTTCCAAGCGCCTTAAGGATACACGTTATCCCTTCCCCCCTGACGTTGTCAAGGGCTGGGCTCAGTGTCCTAAGGTGGATTCTCCTGTCTCCAGACTGGCGGCTAGATCCATAGTTGCAGTGGAAGATGGGGCTTCACTCAAAGATGCCACTGACAGACAGATGGAGCTCTGGTTGAAATCCATCTATGAAGCTATCGGCGCGTCTTTTGCTCCAGCATTCGCAGCCGTATGGGCACTCCAAGCTATCTCAGCTTGTCATGCGCAGATTAATGCAGTCACACGTACATCTGCTCCGCAAGTGGTGTCCTTAACCTCTCAGGCGTCGGCGTTTGCGTCCTACGCCATTAATGCTATCCTGGACTCTGCGAGCCGTACGGCGGTGGCATCCGCCAATTCGGTGGCAGTCCGCAGGGCCATGTGGTTACGTGAATGGAAGGCAGACTCCGCTTCCAAAAAGTTCTTAACCGGTTTGCCATTTTCTGGCGACCGCCTGTTTGGTGAACGATTGGATGAAATCATTAAACAATCCAAGGGAAAGGACTCTTCCTTACCCCAGTCCAAACCAAACAGACCTCAACCACGGAAGGTACAATCGAGGTTTCGGTCCTTTCGGCCCACGGGAAGGTCTCAGTTCTCCTCGTCCAAAAGGCCTCAAAAGGATCAGAGGAACTCCGATGCATGGCGGTCTAAGTCATGTCCTAAAAAGACCGCCGGAGGAACCGCTCCCAAGGCGGCCTCCTCATGACTTTCGGCCTCCTCACACCACATCCTCGGTCGGTGGCAGGCTTTCCCGCTTTTGCGACGCCTGGCTGCCACAGGTAAAAGACCGATGGGTGAGAGACATTCTATCCCACGGTTACAGGATAGAGCTCAGCTCTCGTCCTCCGACTCGTTTTTTCAGAACATCCCCGCCCCCCGAGAGAGCCGATGCTCTTCTTCAGGCGGTGTGCACTCTGAAGGCGGAAGGGGTGGTGATCCCTGTGCCTCTTCAGCAACAGGGTCACGGTTTTTACTCCAACTTGTTTGTGGTACCGAAAAAGGACGGATCCTTCCGTCCTGTTCTGGACCTAAAACTGCTCAACAAACACGTAAAAACCAGGCGGTTCCGGATGGAATCGCTCCGCTCCGTCATCGCCTCAATGTCCAAAGGAGATTTCCTAGCATCAATCGACATCAAAGATGCTTATCTCCACGTACCAATTGCACCAGAGCATCAGCGCTTCCTGCGTTTCGCCATAGGAGACGAACATCTTCAGTTCGTGGCACTACCTTTCGGCCTGGCGACAGCCCCACGGGTCTTCACCAAGGTCATGGCAGCAGTGGTAGCAGTCCTACACTCTCAGGGACACTCGGTGATCCCTTACTTAGACGATCTGCTTGTCAAGGCACCCACTCAAGTGGCATGCCAACACAGCCTGAGCATGGCTCTAGAGACTCTCCAGAGTTTCGGGTGGATCATCAATTTTCCAAAGTCAAATCTGACACCGGCCCAATCTCTGACATATCTTGGCATGGAGTTTCATACTCTTCCAGCGATAGTGAAGCTTCCGCTGGACAAACAGCGTTCACTACAGACAGGGGTGCGATCTCTCCTTCAAGGCCAGTCACACCCTCTGAGGCGCCTCATGCACTTCCTAGGGAAGATGGTAGCAGCAATGGAGGCAGTTCCTTTTGCGCAGTTTCATCTGCGTCCTCTTCAATGGGACATTCTCCGAAAATGGGACAGGAAGTTGACGTCCCTCGACAGGACAGTCTCCCTTTCACGGGCAGCCAAGGCTTCCCTTCAGTGGTGGCTTCTCCCCACTTCTCTGTCGGGGGGGAAATCCTTCCTTCCCCCATCATGGGCTGTGGTCACGACGGACGCGAGCCTGTCAGGGTGGGGAGCGGTTTTTCTCCCCCACAGGGCTCAGGGAACCTGGACTCCGACAGAGTCCTCCCTTCAGATCAATGTTCTGGAGATAAGGGCAGTGTATCTTGCCCTAAAGGCGTTCCAGCCGTGGCTGGAAGGCAAGCAGATCCGAATTCAGTCGGACAACTCCACAGCGGTGGCTTACATCAACCACCAAGGCGGAACACGCAGTCGGCAAGCCTTCCAGGAAGTCCGGCGGATTCTGCTATGGGTGGAAGCCACAGCCTCCACCATATCCGCAGTTCACATCCCGGGCGTAGAAAACTGGGAAGCAGACTTTCTCAGTCGCCAGGGCATGGACGCAGGGGAATGGTCCCTTCACCCGGACGTGTTTCAGGAGATCTGTTGCCGCTGGGGGATGCCGGACGTCGACCTAATGGCGTCACGGCACAACAACAAGGTCCCAACATTCATGGCACGGTCTCAAGATCACAGAGCTCTGGCGGCAGACGCCTTAGTTCAGGATTGGTCGCAGTTTCAGCTCCCTTATGTGTTTCCTCCTCTGGCACTGTTGCCCAGAGTGTTACGCAAGATCAGGTCCGACTGTCGCCGCGCCATCCTCGTCGCGCCAGACTGGCCGAGGAGGTCGTGGTACCCAGATCTGTGGCATCTCACGGTGGGTCAACCGTGGCCACTACCAGACCGACCAGACTTGCTGTCTCAAGGGCCGTTTTTCCATCTGAATTCTGCGGCCCTCAACCTGACTGTGTGGCCATTGAGTCCTGGATCCTAGCGTCTTCAGGGTTATCTCAAGAGGTCATTGCCACTATGAGACAGGCTAGGAAACCAACGTCCGCCAAGATCTACCACAGGACGTGGAGGATATTCCTATCTTGGTGCTCTGATCAGGGTTTTTCTCCCTGGCCATTTGCCTTGCCCACTTTTCTTTCCTTCCTTCAATCAGGATTGGAAAAAGGGCTGTCGCTCGGCTCTCTTAAGGGACAAGTCTCAGCGCTCTCTGTGTTTTTTCAGAAGCGCCTAGCCAGACTTCCACAGGTACGCACGTTCCTGCAGGGGGTTTGTCACATAGTTCCTCCATACA
Organism: Anomaloglossus baeobatrachus; assembly: GCF_048569485.1. NCBI lineage: Eukaryota > Metazoa > Chordata > Amphibia > Anura > Aromobatidae > Anomaloglossus > Anomaloglossus baeobatrachus. The sequence goes on along the minus strand of NC_134359.1, from coordinate 283,702,683 downwards.
AGCGGCCGTTAGAACCCTGGGATCTGAACAGGGTGCTGATGGTTCTTCAGAAACCACCTTTCGAGCCAATGAAGGATATTTCTCTTTCACGCCTTTCTCAGAAAGTGGTTTTCCTAGTAGCAGTCACATCACTTCGGAGAGTGTCTGAGCTAGCAGCGCTGTCATGCAAAGCCCCTTTCCTGGTGTTTCACCAGGACAAGGTGGTTCTGCGTCCGGTTCCGGAATTTCTACCTAAGGTGGTATCCCCCTTTCATCTCAATCAGGATATCTCCTTACCCTCTTTTTGTCCTCATCCAGTTCACCAGTGTGAAAAGGATCTGCACTTGTTAGATCTGGTGAGAGCACTCAGACTCTACATTTCTCGTACGGCGCCCCTGCGCCGTTCGGATGCACTCTTTGTCCTTGTCGCTGGCCAGCGTAAAGGGTCACAGGCTTCGAAATCAACCCTGGCTCGGTGGATCAAGGAACCAATTCTCGAAGCTTATCGATCTTCTGGGCTTCCGGTTCCCTCTGGGCTGAAAGCCCATTCTACCAGAGCCGTGGGTGCGTCCTGGGCTTTGCGGCACCAGGCTACGGCTCAGCAGGTGTGTCAGGCGGCTACCTGGTCGAGCCTGCACACTTTCACGAAACACTATCAGGTGCATACCTATGCTGCGGCGGATGCCAGCCTAGGTAGGCAAGTCCTTCAGGCGGCGGTTGCCCACCTGTAGGAAAGGGCCGTGGTACGGCTCTATTACGAGGTATTATTTTACCCACCCAGGGACTGCTTTTGGACGTCCCAATTGTCTGGGTCTCCCAATGGAGCGACAAAGAAGAAGGGAATTTTGTTTACTTACCGTAAATTCCTTTTCTTCTAGCTCCAATTGGGAGACCCAGCACCCGCCCCTGTTCCCTTCGGGCTGTTGTTCTTTGTGTACACATGTTGTTCATGTTGAATGGTTTCAGTTCTCCGAAATTCCTTCGGATTGAATTTACTTTAAACCAATTTATAACTTTTACTCCTTCTTGCTTTTGCACCAAAACTGAGGAGCCCGTGATGCACGGGGGGTGTATAGGCAGAAGGGGAGGGGCTTTACACTTTTAAGTGTAATACTTTGTGTGGCCTCCGGAGGCAGAAGCTTTACACCAATTGTCTGGGTCTCCCAATTAGAGCTAGAAGAAAAGGAATTTACGGTAAGTAAACAAAATTCCCTTCTTTTTTCTATTATTTAAATAAATAATTTTTAAAAACGGCTTGTGGTCCCCCATAATTTTGATACCCAGCCATGATAAATCCCGACAGCTGGGGGCTGGTATTCTCAGACTGGGGAGGCATAAGGTTATTAGGTTCTCCCCAACCTAAAAACAGCAGCCTACAGCCGCCTAGAATTGTCACATTAATTAGATACGACAGTCCTTGAAACTTTACCCACCTCTTCCTAATTGCCCTTGTGTGGTGGCAATCTGGGTAATAAGGGGTTAATGTCAGCTCACAACTGCCGCTAAACTCTAGATTAGTGATGGGGAGGGTGTAGAGACCCCCCCCATTACTAATCTGTAAGTGAAAGTAAATAAACACTAACATCGAATAAATCCTTTGTTTGAAATAAAATACAAAATACAACCCCCCCCTTCACCACTTTATTAACCCCCAAAATACCAAGGTCCGACGTATTCCACACGAGGTCCCACAATGATTTCAGTTCTGCTACGTCTGAAGTCACAGCGAGTGGCCATAGAATATGACTGTCCACTGTGAGCTTCAGGCAGAGACTGAGTGAGCCGCGCGATCAGCGGTAAGTTGCGAGCACAGCTGGAGTATCCATTAGTTTGTGCACAGAACAATCCGATTATTCCGAGGTAAAATTATTTTTAGGCTTACTTAAAAATTATCGTTCTCGGCAGCACATTGAGCTTCTGAGAATACAGACAAGTTATGTGCAGAGAACAATTTATTACCGGTCGTTCTGTGCACATGCACAGTATGGTCTACATGGAAGCCGATTGGTGGCCAGTTTTTATGCAACTTTTTAAAAAGTGGGTGGAGCTTTGCTGTGAGGGTGTGGCAAAGATGCGCTAAATTCATTAAGAGGCGCATGCGTCCAGCGCACGGTTCATCAATTCTGCCAGAAATGTCATTATTGATAAATCATGGACCGTAGCGTCTCAGGTTTTATTTTTAGCCTCATCTCCTGACGGTCACGGGGATTATATCTATAACTTACAGAAGAAATCCCATCGTCTGACTTACGTCTGGTCGTAATTCTTCCCTGTGGTTATTCGTTGTTTTCCAAGACATATTAATCAAGAGCAGAGAATACGGCTTTGGGGGAATTTTCTGCTGAAGCCGGTCACAGACGGAGGGATTATTCACATTATAGGAGCCGCTACACTGGAGATTTATAGTTATATATTTATACCATGCCCTTAGGGGTTGTCATAGGGGCGTAAATCACATATAATAATATTTTTACACTTTATTTCGTTACCCAAAGGGAGATGAAGAAAGAAAGAAAGAAAGAGAAGGAGAAAGAAGAGAGAAAGAGAAGAAGGAGAAAGAAGGGAGAAAGAGAAGAAGGAGAAAGAAGGGAGAAAGAGAAGAAGGAGAAAGAAGGGAGAAAGAGAAGGAGAAAGGGAGAAAGAGAAGAAGGAGAAAGAAGGGAGAAAGAGAAGAAGGAGAAAGAAGGGAGAAAGAGAAGAAGGAGAAAGAAGGGAGAAAGAGAAGGAGAAAGGGAGAAAGAGAAGGAGAAATAAGGGAGAAAGAGAAGAAGGAGAAAGAAGGGAGAAAGAGAAGAAGGAGAAAGAAGGGAGAAAGAGAAGGAGAAAGGGAGAAAGAGAAGAAGGAGAAATAAGGGAGAAAGAGAAGAAGGAGAAAGAAGGGAGAAAGAGAAGGAGGAAGAAGGGAGAAAGAGAAGGAGAAAGGGAGAAAGAGAAGAAGGAGAAATAAGGGAGAAAGAGAAGAAGGAGAAAGAAGGGAGAAAGAGAAGGAGGAAGAAGGGAGAAAGAGAAGGAGAAAGGGAGAAAGAGAAGAAGGAGAAAGACAGGAGAAAAAGAAGGAGAAAGAAGGGAGAAAGAGAAGAAGGAGAAAGGGAGAAAGAGAAGAAGGAGAAAGAAGGGAGAAAGAGAAGAAGGAGAATGGGAGAAAGAGAAGAAGGAGAAAGAAGGGAGAAAGAGAAGAAGGAGAAAGAAGGGAGAAAGAGAAGAAGAAGGAGGAAGAAGAGGAGGAGGAAGAGGAGGAGAAGGAAGAGAAGGAAGAAGAGGAGGAGGAAGAGGAAGGGGAAGAGGAGGAGGAGGAGGAAAAGGAGGAAGAAGAGGAAGGGGAAGAGGAGGAGGAGGAAGAGGAGGAGGAAGAGGAGGAGGAGGAGGAGGAGGAAGAGGAAGAGGAAGAGGAGGAAGAGGAGGAGGAAGAGGAAGGGGAAGAGGAGGAGGAAGAGGAAGAGGAGGAGGAGGAGGAAGAGGAGGAGGAGGAGGAGGAGGAGGAGGAGGAAGAGGAGGAGGAGGAGGAGGAAGAGGAGGAAGAGGAAGAGGAAGAGGAAGAGGAAGAGGAAGAGGGAGGAAGGAGGAAGAGGAAGAGGGAGGAAGGAGGAAGGAAGAAGAAAGAAGAATCAGCTCAGGTGGTCACCTGATGTGATGAAATCCTTTTCTTCGGTCACCTGACCACTGAGATGCGTGATTGGCTGCAGTCGTCAGGTGATGTTGGTGGATTTGCATCTCATGATCTGTCACCTAACCGCTGCAGCCAATCATGAGCCTTGGGGACCAGAAGACTGAAAACATAATGTCCTGTCCTTTCGGTGCTCACCTATGCTGGTGCCATAAGGGTTAGAAAAGGTCAATATACCATTCTCTACCCATCCCCTTACTTATGTCAATTTTTAAGTTTGGTGACACCTTGAAGGTTCGACTGTAGCGTCAGTCTTCACTGTAGTCCTGTCAGTCTATTCATGAACCAGGAGGCTCACGATGAACAAACTGCACTAGAAAACATTCACATAAACATCTCTTTATAATACAACTACCGAATCATCTAACATTGCAGGTCTGGAGGCGAAACTCTGTAGAGTGTCCAGCTGGAAATGACAGGTGCCCCCCGGGGTCCTTGTTGGCAGAGCGATAAATCCTTCAGGTCACGATCTTATGCCGTTGCTTCAATACACAGGCGGCCGTGTCGCTATAGAAACCGGCAGACGATTTGGAATATCTCCCGTCTACCGCTTTTTAGCAATCTGCCCTGCATGTAAATGTAGGCAGACACCATAAAACTGTCCGACGCTGTTATAAGCTTTTCTGAGCAGTGGTCACTTTACTTTACTGGTGATTATATTTATTTAAAGGGAACCTCTCACTTGCTAGAAATATGTTTTTTTTTTTCTTGGTGTAAATGCCGCCGTTCTCCTGAATCCGGCGATGTTTTTCTTTTGTTCCTGCGCCTCTCCGTTCCTGAGATATGGCCCTCTGTTCACTGTATGTAATATTTTTCCTTTTAGACAACTGGGTGTGATCCGCCACTCTTCCTCGTGGGCGTGTTCTTGAGGAACACACCCAGTTGGCAAACAAGACTAGCTTTATATACTGGAAAGAAGAGGCCATATCTCAGGAATGGAGAAGAGCAGGAACACAAGAAAAACATCCCCGGATTCAGGAGAACAGGTGTATTAACATCAGATAATAAAATCACATATTTATGTGAAGTGAAAAGTCCCCTGTATAGGTGTTTTCCAGAATATTCCTGGCATACAAGAGTGTGACAATCAGACATTTAGCACCCTAGCCAATCATATGAATTGAGGTGCCACTGCGCTCCTAGTGCCACATCTCATACATTGTTTACCTAGGAATGTGCCATACATACGTGATTTGGGTGGAGGGGCAATTCCAGGGCATAAATGTATATATGGCACTAGGTCTAGGTAAATAATTAAGGGAGTGCAGTACCCGGTTTAGCTGATCGGCAGCTGAAGTCAATGCAGTGTAAGATGGCATTGCAGGGGCATGATACTGTGTGTAAGAGGGCACAGTGGGGACATCATACTGTATGTAACAGGGCTCTCTAGGGGCATCATACTGTGTAAGAGGTCACTATGGGAGCATAATATTGTGTAAGAGGACACTCTGGGGGCATCATACTGTAAGATGGGCCTGTAGGATCAAAATACTGTGTGTAACAGAGCACTCTAGGGGCATCCTACTGTGTAAGAGGGCACTGTAGGGGCATCATGTTATGTAAGAGGGCAAAGTGGGGGCATCATAATGTGTGTAAGAGGGCACAGTGGGGGCATCCTACTGTGTGTAAGATGCCTCTGTGGGGGCATCATATTGTGTGTAAGAGGGTACAGTGGGGGCATCATAATGTGTGTAAGAGGGCACAGTGGGGGCATGATAATGTGTGTAAGAGGGAACTATGGGGGCATCAAACTGTGTAAGAGGGAACTATGGAGGCATCATACCGTGTGTAAGAGGGCACTATGGGGGCATTATACTATGTGTAAGAGGGCACTATGGGGCATCATACGGTGTGTAAGAGAGCACTCTAGGAGAAACACTATCTAGAGGGGCACTGTGGGGGCAACATACTGTAAGAGGGCACTGTGGGGGCATCATACGGTGTGTAAGAAAGCACTCTAGGAGAAACACTATCTAGAGGGCACTGTGGTGGCATTATAGTTTTTGTTAGCGGGGCAACATACTGTAAGAGGGCACTGTGAGGGCATCATACTATAAGAGGGCACTTTATGGGCATCATACTGGGTACTGTGGCGTTGCAGTGGCATTAGACTTCATGGGGCTTTAAAAAGGGTATGAATCTGTGTGGAACAATATGGGGCTTCCCTGAGGGCACTATTTCAGTGAAAGGAATAAGAGAGGTTAGGTGTGCGCTTGGCTCAGCTGTAAAAATAAACATCCACGGTGCGCTGCGAGTGCCGCAATACGCGTCCCTCGTTCTAGTCTCTTAAAGCTGCGACGCCTGTTAATGGTTTCCTTAACTTGAAGCATCTCCAGTCATTTTCATCCTTCAGACGTTTCCTTCCATGAAGGAATAAGATTTCCTGTCTGCAATCACTGGAGAAACAATATGGCTGCGATTACGGGGGGCTGTCTGCAGCGGTTCTCAACTTCCAAATATTACCCTACATAAACTGATTTTCCATGCTGGGTATTGTAGTTCTTCGATGACTAGTACGCCCTAGGTTACATAAGCCTGAGGAAAGGAATACCTGGATGATGTGTATCCCCCTCCTGTTACTAATGGAAACTGTGGCCTGGCTGTGGTTTTCCTGAGGCCCACTTTACACAGTACCGGCAACCATTCCAGAAGTTTGGGGAAGAGGGGAGGGAGGTGGTGACGCATGAGCGTGGGCGGCCGCCTCCCGGCCCATTCCTAGCGTATGGGGTTAAATTACAGTGTCGGAATTATTTCCATAGGAAAAGAAGGATACTTCGGGAAGCCATGCGGCATCGCAGATGAGGAAATCCCGATTTATGAGGCCTGGCAAGGCATGGCTGAGGCTCAACAAAATGTTCAGACTCAAAGTCGCCTCAATTTGCCTCTTAAAACCCTCTGCCATGTTGTTTTTGAGCGCGGCTGGTCCACTGCGGCCAGAAATGGCACTGCGGAGACGAGCAAATGATATTTCATTTACTAGATTGCCTTTTATTTTTTCTTAAAACTCTGCGTTATGCTATCCCTCTGTTATTCCTCCTGGAAATGCACTGATACTTTGATAAATGGGTATTGTTCTTCAATGTCTAAAAAAAAAATATGCAATGTTAGAGGATGGGATACACAGCGGAATTACGTAATAACAAAATGGAGAATTTACAACCCAAAATTGCATTGAAAAGTGTTTTTTTTTTTAGGTAGGTGACCAGTGATAACAAAAATCAGGTTATTGGGGTTGGTCTTTTATAAAGGTTTTATTGTATTCCCTCTGTAACTCGGCCAGTGATCGGGACCCCGACCTCTCCAGTTCCGCCATATTTAACTGGTAACGAGAATGGTCAAAAATATATGATATGATATGATATAGGGTTGGAGGTCCAAATTATAACGCCCTCTCTGTCCTATATAGAGGGTATATAGAGGGTATGGGCATATTTGGTAACTCTTCCTCGAAAAAAATGGAGACCTTCCGGACTCCATCGGTCTGTAGCACTGGCGTTTCTGCAGAGACGCTGACTTACTCACCGCCCCGGCTGGGTTGTGACCTCCCCTGCCCATACACATGTGCTGCTGCCTGCTTAGGCTGCTTTCACACATCCGGCTTTTGCAATGCGGTACAATCCGGCACTTTGCAGGAAAACCGCAACCGTTTTTTTTTGCTGCCGGTTGCGTTTTTCCTGCATAGACTTTAATTAGTGCTGCATTGTGCCGCATGGGCTTGCGTTCGGTCCGGTTTTTGCCGCATGCTGCAGATTTAGCCGATGCGGCGGCCGGATGGAACGTTCCCTGGCACGTTTTTTGCTCCGGCAAAAAAAAACCGCATCGCGCCGCATCCGGCCGATGCGGCGCTTTTCCCAATGCATCCCTATGGATGCCGGATGCGGCGCGATGCGGCAAAAACCGCATCCGGCCGCCGCATGCGGTTTTTGCCACTGCGCATGCTCAGTAGCATGCCGCAAGCGGCAAAAACCGGACCGGCCGCATGTAAAAAACTTATGCAAAGGATGCGGTGTTTTCACCGCATCCGTTGCATAGGCTTCACAGCCGGATTGAGCCGCACTGCTCAAACCGGATGTGTGAAAGCAGCCTTACCCTCTCAGGACCTGTGCATGTAGCCCACGTCTCTCGGGAGTGTGTTTAGGGTGAGCGCACACTGACCCTCCTCTTAAAAGGCCAGCGAGCCATTCCAGGAAATGCCTCTCAGCCACAGCACTATGTATTTAAGGCATCCTCCCATCAGGGGAGATGCCTGCACATCACCTTCAGTTAGTTAGTCAGTCAGTATGCTACCTAGCTTGTTGTCAGGTCCTGTGCTCCTGTACTGTTATTTCTGTGTCTATCCCTGCAGAGCCCACCATTCCTGTACAGCCTGCCTCAGTCAACCCACCTTTATCCCCGAGCCCGTCACCTGCCCTGGGGCTCAGCTGCCACAGTCCCGGTCACTGCCCTGGAAGTGGTACCTGGCGTCCGCCTCGCAGTGGGTGCTTAGATAAGCCCCTTCCACTAAAGAGAAAGCCCAGGCCCCTCCTGTGGTCCAGTGGGTCTACTAATCCAACTCGCCACCCCTACACCGGCCGTGAGCGTTACACAGTTATGCAGAAACCCCTTCGACAGCAAACTTTCTAGAGAGTTTCTTGTCCTTGATGCCGAGATGCTCCATCATTACTATCCAAAAGCCCTTTCAGGCAGCATTATGAAAGCTTTTTGCTTGGAGCTTTGTACACCATACTGAGCATCCCCCCAAACGTCCGGCTCCAAAAGTTACCAAGCATGGTTATATGGACCACCAAAAGCTGATGGATCTGTGACGCCCCTGGACTATTCAGGTCGTCACAGGGTACTGCACAAACTGCCCTTCCAGTGCAGGATTCAAATGCGTCATGGTTCTGGGTCCCCATCTTGCAGTGTTTCCTGCAACAGCAAATCAAATCCTAGATACACCCTGCACCACACCCACCAGTGGGCGACTTGAGCGGAATAGGGTCGCCCACCTAAGGGTCAGGAAGGGGAGGTGAGAAGTGTATAAGAGAAGTGAAGTGAAGTGGAGAGAAAGAAGTGAGGTAGCCCTCGAGCTGAGAGGAGCTCAGAGGAAGCTGGGAGTAGTGGCTCCCAGGAGAAGCTGACTAGGTTGCAGACGGTGGTCTGGACCTAGAGGAGTCGGACCCCCGGTCGCAGGGGGTTGAGACTAGGTGCCTGGACCTGTCAAGGAGGACGATCAGCAGCCTGGTACTATCACTTGTCCAGGACCGAAGGCACGGCGGGGTACACGGACCCTAAGTTGGGGAGAAGCTTCAGGCAACCCGGCAACCTGGGGAGAACGGAGCCTTTATGGACTGTTCCCACTAGCTCCAGAATCGGGGCACTAGCACAACGAGGGGGATAGGGCTTTCCAAACAAGTGGCCCACTGAAATCCCAAGCGTGAGCCCTGAGAGAAGGCTCCCACACTTAGCCACAGTGGGGAGCAGGGCCCGGCAAGTTCCAGACTACCGGGCCACTACAGTGAATTCAATCTTTGTGCCAGGAGGCAGGTTATGGATCACCAGGCAGCACAGCAGGGGACTGGACCCGGACGAGCTCCCCTTGAATGGCAGCGGCACCCAGAGACTTGGTTTACCCGGTTGTCAGCGTCTGCTTATTTGCTGAGTGAGTACCTGAGTGATTTTCCCCCTTCACGGCACCGAGTATCACCATCCAGAGTCCCGGGGCCTACCCCTACCCGTGGAGGGCAACGACACCTTGCTGCCCCGCTTCATCAGCCCATGTACTCCCAACGGCAGCGGCGGTACTCCCAATTACCGCACACCACAGGTGATGTCACGAACTATAACTCCCCTGTAAATATTCCCCTTTTATTTTATTGTGTGGCCCTGAGCCCCTGGGTCCGGAGACCCTCGAGCCACGAACGGACACAACCCCCGGATCCGAGCGGTTCCATCCGCTGCCGGGGCAGCACAGATCTAAACCCGTAATGCCAACCGACCAGATCTGTGCCCCCCACCGCTACGGTCTGTGATTACCACTGCCGTGTAGAATACAATGGCTCCATTTTACGATAAAAGGGATATAAATACCCCAAAACCACAGTTCTGTGCTGGGAACACAACATCCGCTCCACGGCTAGTGATCCACAGCTCAGGACTTGGCCCCCGGGACTTGAGATTTTGCTCGTCCCGGAAGAGCCGCAGCTGGAAAGATGAGCAGACTGGGAGAGGCGCAGCAGCAGCCGAGGCAGCGAGCTGTAAACATCTGCGGATTCCAGACACATTGGGTAAGGGAACTGATCCTTCCTTCATGTGCGGTACGGAAAGCCTCAAACATGCAGACCAAGGTATATTAACAGGAAAGCATATTCTGGGGGGACCACCAAGACAGGGCAGACGCTGGAAGAAGTTCACCAGCACCTGCCCAGATTTATGCTTTTTTTTTTTTTGCTGCCATCATTGGTTTCCAACCCACATTAGTAGAGATTTATCAAAACTGACCTAAAGAAAAAAATATAACTTAAGAATTAAATTTATGCAAAACTTCGCAAAAGGAATAATAGAGGGATTCCAGGCTTTGTTTTATTTACCGCTAATTTCTATGGTCTTTTATCAATGCAAACGGTAAAGAATACAGAGGTGCAAAAATTTAATGTAAAAAAAATGATTTTTCTTTCCTTGCCTGTAAGTTAGATTAACATATGACATTTGCTCTCTTCCCAGGCTCCGCGGATCCCTCGGATGTCGGCAGGGAGGATTATATTGCAGTTGGCATAAACCACGTTATTCATTTTAATGGGATTTGATAGCATTTTAGCAGAGGTCATTGCCAGTAGTAGCGATCTGTCCAGCGCTGGCTCGGGGGAAGCAGGAGGTGGTGTCACACTCAATAGGACATAAGTAAACGGACAAGCAAAAGGGTAACAAAGTTTGGAACCTTTGACTTTCAGGCTCCATATCTCACCATCCACTACAGCTTTGAGCGTCAGACGACCTTCATTTTATAGACAATCATCTTGGCTATCTCATACATAAATCTGATTTGAAATTATTTTGCACTAGCTGTACTGCCCGGCTTCGCCCGGGTTAATAACTGTTGTTAACAAAATAGAATGTATTAACATTCCCGGGATAGAATGTATAAATAGAATGTATTAACGCCCGGAATAGTAACTGTCTCTCTGTTTCTCTCCCATTCTGTCTGTCTCCCCCTCTGTATATATCTTTCTGTCTCTCTATCTATCTCTTTCCCTGTCTGTCTCTTTCCCTGTCTGTCTCTTTCCCTGTCTGTCTCTTTCCCTGTCTGTCTCTTACCCTGTCTGTCTCTTACCCTGTCTGTCTCTTACCCTGTCTGTCTCTTACCCTCTCTATCCCTGTCTGTCTGTTTCCCTGTGTCTGTCTCTGTCTCTTTGTCTGTCTGTTTCCCTGTCTGTGTCTGTCTCTTACCCTGTCTGTCTCTTTCCCTGTCTGTCTCTTTCCCTGTCTGTCTGTTTCCCTGTGTCTCTGTCTCTTTGTCTATGTCTGTCTCTTTGCCTGTCTTTGTCTGTCTCATTCCCTATCTTTTCCTGTCTGTCTCTTTCCCTGTCAGTCTGTCTCTTTGTGTCTGTTTCTTACCCTGTCTGTGTCTGCCTCTTTTCCTGTCTGTATCTGTCTCTTTCCCTGGCTGCATTGTGACACGCCAACATTCCATATAAGGGCGTGGCCACGCATTCTTCTGAAGTTCTGGCTGCACTGTGGCTCCCAGCTCCAATCGCTTTAATGGAGGCAGGTTTTTTGGTGAATAACTGTAAAGAGCGGGGTTAAAATTTCCCCTCAAAACATAGCCTATGACGCTCTCGGGGTCCAGAAGTGTGAGTGTGCAAAATTTTGTGGCTGTAGCTGCGACGGTGCGGATGCCAATCCCGGGCATACATACACACATACACACACACATACACACACACATACACACATTCAGCTTTATATATTAGATATGATTAGTTATGCAGATTCTTGTCAGGTCTCTGCATTGTTACAGTTTTGCTCCTGGTTGTGGTAAAATCTTTTTCTTCCTGTATACTACAAATTACAACCTGTTCTCACATTCCCGAATAACTCAGTGTGTTATTAGGTTGATGCCAAAGCAAAAAGTCACCGGTTTGAATCAAGGAGTATCCATGAAGAAGAGCCTCATCCAGCTCATCGATAGTAGTCAATCAGCCAAGAAAATTGCCAAACTGCATCATGTAAGACCATGATGGCTGAATATGAAATGACATCCATCCATCAATTCAAAAGCCAAGTTGTGACGTCCAGGTAGATGATCAGAGTCAACAAGTCGCTCATCACAAGGTCTATCAGTTCTGGTGACAAACCCGGCAGTGGTCGAGATCACAGACGTCCGTGCAACGCACATTACACAAGTCTGGAATGGTGACCTGAAGAAAGGTGAAGAAGACTCAACTTCATTTTCGTCACAAGAAGCGTCGGCTCGAGTTTGCAAAAAAGTATGATAAGTGGAAGATTGGAAACGGGTGACTTGGAGCGATGAGACAAAAGTCAATAAACGGCTCTGATGGGGGCAAATGGGTCTGAAAGAAACAAGGGAAAAGGGGCAAATGAAACATGAAATCGAAGGAACTGTCAAGATCGGTGGAGGAAGCCTGAGGATATGGGCGTGTTTACAGCCAAAGGTGTTGGATACTTGATCAGGATTGATGGTGGTCTCGATGCTGAACTGTATGTGAGGATCCTACAAGACGATTACTTCATACACTCGAGTACTGTGGGTATGAAAAGGACAACATAGTGTTTCCCGCCGCCCGCCGGTTGTTCCTCCCATTATCTGTTATTTATGCTAATTCTATTATAGAATTGTTTTACTAAATAGCTAGAAGGACCTGTGCTAATGTCATACCCATGTGACCAGAAGGGGCGGGGCCTCAGCCAACATAGCTGATACCAGGGAACAACATTATTTTTCTGTTGGCTGAGGCCCCACCCCTTCTGGTCACATGGGTATGACATCAGCAAAGGTCCTTCTAGCCACTTAGTAAAATGATTGTATAATAGAATTAGCATAAATAAGTGACTAAAAGGACCGATGTCATACTCATGTGAACAGAAGGGGCGGGGCTTCAGCCAACAAAAAAATAATGTTGCTTCCTGGTATCAGCTATGTTGGTTGAGGCCCCACTCCTTCTGGTCACATGGGTATGACATCAGCACAGGTCCTTCTAGCCACTTAGAAGAACAATTCTATAATAGAATTAGCATAAATAACAGATGGGAGAGGATGGACAGACAGGGGGGCAGGAATCACTACGAATACCCACCCCAGCTATCAGCTGATCGGCAGCTGCTGTCACTCAAAAAGCTGCTCATTTTACAAACTTTACTTGCTTGTGTTTCAAAACCTATACATCCTAGCTGACAACTAAAGGTATGTATAGAATCAGCCTCATAGTGCCAGTATAGCACTGGCTGTAAGTTATATAGAAAAATCCTGGTGATTGGTGCACTTTAAAACCAATTTTGGATCCTGACCGTTATAGTGGTATCTCCAGGATGTATCCCGAGCACAACACTAAAAAAAAAAGTGCCTGAGACCCAAGGACACGAAAAACAAAGCATAAAATGACCTCGTCTCTGTCACATGCCGAAAAATCAAAATATATCACCAATGATTAACTCTCCCGCTCTCCCGAGGATGGTTTCGTTTACCAGTCTCTCTAGACGACAGCAGGTGACAATGGACATAGCTGCACGTTCCCCGGAAATACCGGCGTCGGGCGATGCTCCAGATTCAGGTCCTCGGGTCATCTGCGGAACGTTGGAAATAATAGTTGATGAACCTAAAAATCTGCAGCGAGCGCCAACATTTTTGAGTTATTTTCAATTGATTTTTATAGATGTTGTCATCCATAAAAATAGTCAAATTGGCTGTAGCACGGGATTGATGGCGGCCCGGGACCTGGCGAGCCCCTCGCGCTATTACTGCAGCACTACAAACAATCTGTAATAAACCTTGATTTAATTATCTTCTTACAATGCACTCGACGTGAGTAATGGAAAGAGTCTGACATCATCCAGGAATCAGCCGCTAACGACAGGCACAAAAATAGTGACATGACGTTATCATTACCGCTTTATAGCGAGACAGACCCGATGAGGGCAATCGCTTTCTAGCGGTCGCTCCAGTGTAAGAATATATTTATAGCATCAGACGTAACTTTAAAGCCACTGACAGGTAATGAGAGTGACGAGAATTATCGGGTGACAATGGCGCCTGTCAGGGGATGGGGGAGATATAAGGAAGCGAGATATTAGGCAGATCTTGAAGTTGATGTGTTGGAAGCCAGAAAAATGTAAAGTGTAAGGATACAGGCGAAAAAGTATATCAGAGCGTATCTAAAACTGCAGGTTTTGGGGGTATTCCCAGTATACGGACAATTTACATGTTTTGCATGGTGTTTCTGGCATACGGCAGGTGTATGGGGCTCAAGGTACACGTTGAGTCTTTTGAGGAGTTCCCAGAATATGGTAAATCTTTTGGGGTTTGGGGTATACGGCAGGTCTTGTGGGGGTGTTCCCAATATATGGCAGATCTTGTGGGATGTTCCCGGTATACTAAGGGTCTTGTGGGGCTGATCCCGGTATATGGCAGGTCTTGTGGGAATGTTCCTGGTATACAGCAGGTCTTGTGGGGGTGTTCCTGGTATACAGAAGGTCTTGTGGGGTGTTCCCGCTATACGGCACGTTTTGTGGAGTGTTCCCGGTATCCGGCAGGTCTTGTGGGGTGTTCCCAGTATATGGCAGGTCTTGTGGGGTGTTCCCAGTATATGGCAGGTCTTGTGGGGTGTTCCTGGTATACGGCAGGTCTTGTGGGGTGTTCCTAGTATATGGCAGGTCTTGTGGGGTGTTCCCGCTATACGGCAGATCTTGTGGGGTGTTCCTGGTATATAAAAGGTCTTGTGTAGTGTTCCCAGTATACGGCAGGTCTTGTGTAGTGTTCCCGGTATACGGCAGGTCTTGTGGGGTGTTCCCAGTATACGGCAGGTCTTGTGTAGGGTTCCCAGTATACGGCAGGTCTTGTGGGGTATTCCCAGTATACGGCAGGTCTTGTGGGGTATTCCCAGTATACGGCAGGTCTTGTGGGGTATTCCCAGTATACGGCAGGTCTTGTGGGTTGTTCCCAGTATATTGCAAGTGTTGTGGGGTTGTTCCCGGTATACAGCAAGTCTTGTGGGGTGTTCCCAGTATACAGCAGGTCTTGTGGGGTGTTCGTGGTACATGGCAGGTCTTCTGGAGTGTTTCCAGTACATGGCAAGTCTTTTGGGTCGTTCCCCATATTGGGTCAGTCTTGTGGGTGTTGCCAGTATACAGTAGGTCTGTTGGTGTTCCTGGTATATGGCAGGTCGTGTGGGGTCTTCCCAGTATAAGGTCAGTCTTGTGGGTGTTCCGGTATATGACAGGTCTTGTGTCGTGTTCCGAGTGTACAGTAGATCTTGTATTGTATTCCTGGTATACGGTTAGTCTTGTGGGGTGTACCCAGAATATGGCAGGTCTTGTGGGGTGTTCATTGTATATAGCACATCTTGTGGGTTGTTCCCAATATACAGCAGGTCTTGTGGGGTGTTCCCAGTATATGGACGGTCTTGTGGGGTGCTCATGATATACGGCAGGTCTTGTGGTGTAGTCCCAATACATGGCAAGCCTCATAAGATATTGCCAGTATACAGCCGGTCCTGTGGGGTGCTCCCAATATATACGGCAAGCCTTGTGGCATGCTCCCGATATTCGGCAGGCTTTGTGGGGTGCTCCCAGTATACAGGTGGTCTTGTGAGTGTTTATGGTATTTGGCAGGTCTTGTGGCGTGCTCCCGATATGCGGGAGGCTTTGTAGGGTGTTCCAGTATACAGGTGGTCTTGTGAGTGTTTATGGTATTTGGCAGGTCTTGTGGGGTGTTCCCGATGTACCTGGTAAATGTCTGCTTGCTGCAAGTGAATTAAAACATTTTTGTTCATAAGCATCAGTAGATTTTTACGTTAACAAGGGTTCTAGACCCATCCAAAGTTAGATATGGCTTCCATAAAAGAGCCTTCAAGAATTAGCTGTCACTTTAAATAAAGCCCTATATGAATCAAAGAGAAAATATGCAGATTTTCCCCATTATCTATAACCTAATTATTAACATTGAGAGGCCGCAGAAAGGTCCATATTTCAACACGGGTCAAAATGAGAAGAAAAACACATTTTATAGACAGCCAGCCTTCAGCAGATGTGCGGTCATCAGCCAAGCTACACGCTGATCCAGGACCAACTCGGTGAGAACCGTCCTCAGCTAAGGAAGAGATGATCGAAGTAGTTACCACCGATAGTCCCACATCTATGGGAGATCCCGAGGGGGCGAGTCATGGAGAATCAACTGTGGCCATTGATGTAATGATTCAGAGCTCAACAAGTCATCCTCATGACATGCTAATCGTCATCTGTGCCAAACAGTGTCGGGCAATCAATGGTATAAGTCGACCGGAGCAAAATTCGAGGAAGAGTACTTATGCTATACCAAGGGATTAATATCAGGTATAGGCTAATTACTATAGACTTTAGGAGCACGTACAACTCCTCCAAGTGTCATTTTGACTTCTATAATGACTGAACAGAGAGAACTTTAAGAATGTGGGCACCTACAAATTTTTGGGAGCGATGGCTTCTTGGGAACAACTTGCTTATCTTTTTCTCCAACAGACAATGGCTCGTCCAAGTTACAGCGAGGTATAATATGGCATATTTGGCCAATGTGGAAAGAGGTAATAAATCATGTCACCATCATGGTTTCAACGGTCCTCGGGCCCCCTAAACCCCCGAGCTCGATCGCAACCGCAACCCTGGTTCCAAGCACAAACCATCACAGGGGAAGGAAGTCTTATCCAATCCGACCAGCACGAGAGGAATCATATCCAATCGCTCCACACATGGTATGGTTCTCGCCCCCAATTCTCAGATTACAATACCAGTCTGTCAATTTGAGGCTGCCTAAACCCAATCCATAATATGATCTAAAAAAATATGCTAAAAAACTAGTAAAAGCTATAAAATGCACAAAAAGTTATCAGAGCACGGGCCCCTGCCACAAAATAGGGGGCACATTTAGAGGATCCACAGTTTTCACCGTAATGTAACACTGTCATAACATCTAAATGGTTAAACGGGAAGCTACGCCTTGTTCTGCTGCTCCCCGGACCACACCTTGATCCAAGAACATTTTGGGAACCATAAGCCAAAAATGTGTGCAGTGTAGACGTGTCCAAAATGGTTAGTTTGTGCAACCAGCCCCAAGTATCCCTTGATGATCTCCACTTGCTGAGAATATCCCACGCTCACAGCTTCATTTTATCTATATTTACACCATTCACGCTTAAATTCCAGAGTCATCGTCCCATGACGGTCGGAGGAGCGTGACTAAAGCCATCTGATCCAGTGGTCAGAATTAAAGGACAGGGAGAGGTTAATGGGTGCAGGCGCACCCACAAAAATGTTGCAAAGACTTTTGGTTGGTCAGGAGTAAGCGACGTCTCATATGTTTGCCGACTATGTCAACAAATCCCCGATACACACACCCTTCTTCAGGCTCAATTGCTCTAGTGAAGGTTTCCTGACTCGACACTTCAGCAATTCAGCCTGGAGAAGGGTTCAAGTGTCACCCAAAACGTTCTCATGCATTATCAGTATTTTTAATAACATATGATCGGAGCTCAATGCAATGTGAGTCTAAACCAGTGTTTCCCAAACTCCAGTCCTCATGGCCCCCGACAAGTCATGTTTTCAGGATTTCCTTATCATTATCAAGGCATCACCTGTGCTATATTAAGGAAATCCTGAAAACATGACCTGTTGGGGGTCGTGAGGACTGGAGTTTGGGAACCTCTGCTCTAAACTTTTAGAAAACTGGATGGACTGTGGAATTATTGGAAAACCTTCTGGCCGGTTAGGAGTATGCAACATCTCATATGTTTGCCGACTATGTCAACGTTTCTCCGATACACACACCCTTCTTCAGGCTTAACTGCTTTAGTGAAGGTTTCCAGACTCCAGACACTTCACTTCAGCAATTTCGCCTGAAGAAGGGTCCATGTATCGCCCGAAATATTGTCTATGGTCAACCTGGGCAACGTTGAAACCGTGCGGATTCTGACTTTTTCAATACAATTTGTCATGCATTATCAGTATATTCAATATAGTCAGGGTTCAAGGCAATGTGGGTTTCAACTTTTTGACCCCATTTCATTTCCAAAAATGGATGATCTTTGTTAATTATTTTAGGCTGGACTTCCCCTTTGAATATGGGTCATTTCAGTATTTTGACCCATCGAGACACTAAACATAACAGTTTTGGATTTGGCCTTAACACAATAAGTTTAGGAGTTGTGTATTATTATTGTAGACAGAATCCAAAAAAAAAGTGTGAACCATCGGTTGTGAGAAAACAAAGGTTAATTGGATCGTAATTAGCAATTTCAACTTTTTGGACAAAATTTCCTGACAATGGACAGAAACTGGTGGATGGAGAAAAGAAAAGAAAAACGACATTGAGGCAGAATTTGATACCTCCCCTTACAATGCTCGTCTCTGTTCTGTCCTCCATTTTCCTATTGACTCTCCCTTAAATTGACATTCTGGGCAAGAGATGAGAAATTCTATTTAGTAAATGGATGGGGAATTAAAAAATCTCAAATAATTCAGCACTGTGTAGTTCTCAGTCCATCAAGGAGAAGATTCAGAAAACTTAAAGGGCAACGCCATCTAAAAAGGTTGAAATGGGGATGGAATAAGCATTCATGGGCGTAAAAGTCCATAGTTCACAAAGAGTTCTGGTATATGGTTCTTTCATGGTCCTAAAAACGTGGATCATCCTTCTAAATGCTCTCAAATAGGAGAAGTTGTGACTTTTCTTAGCTCATGGTTGGGGGTAAGGGGCCATTGAACAAAAACAAGAAAGGGGTAAATCTTGGACAATTAACCGAAGAACTTGAAAAATAGAGAGTCCTGGTCCAAAGGATCATATGAGATGTTGCGCTCTATTGAAATGGGCTAAAAAATTAGTTCTCAAGCAAAAAAAAGTTTATAAAGTTTCCATATGCTGTAATCTAAATCTTGCAAAACTAAGTGGAATCCGGGCCAGCTGTCAAATTCTAATAGGAAGGGAGCACTGGGGCATGGAGGGGGGTGAAATTTCATTTTATGAAATGTAAATAGCTATTTGTGCCATGTATGGTCTAAATGGGGTGTACCTAAACCCCATTACGGTACCCAATTAGGCTAATTTCATTTTTTCCCAATAACAGTTGCGATATTCTATAATGTGCAGCTGTGCAGGGGGTCCCTAATTTGAGGCTTAAACTAATTAATTGGAGCACTAATTGCTTTGTTTATGAAGGACTTGCCACCTTGTAATACTCTATTTTTCCTGTGGTGGTGCTGTTTAGAAATGGATTTAGAAATTTCTGCTAGGAACCATGTCAATTAAGACTGATTGAAAATGTCTAGTTTACCTTCAAGAAACGTTACAAAAGGGATTGTTCAAAGTGGAATACCCCTTTAAATCTTAGATATTACTTTTACATGATTCAAGTTGAGCTCCTTCACCCCCAAATATTAAAATATTAAAAAATAAAAGTTACGGTAATTACATTTACTTTTGAAAAGACCCTTGATACAACCTTTTACTGATACTACTTTGCATTGCATCTCAATGCATTTACAGTCTGATGAAATGAAGTCATATCTTTTGGCACAAGGTCATCTACACTTGCGAATATACTGCAGTAAACGAGTAATTGGTGTACCGCTACAGAGTAGTCCCTAATTTAGGGCTTTATCGAATTAGTTGGAAAAATTATTGACTACAAAAAGCAACTGTTTCTCTGGAGGACTGAACACCATGTAATACTTCATTCCTCCTGCGGGGGAGCTGTAGGTTCTAAGTCAAATAAAGATATTCTTGGATGATTTACAGGCTGTTTCTAACAAAAAGTGATGGTCCAAAATGGGCAACGTTACAGTTTGTGATGAAATTCAAGACCAACACCTTTTCCAGTCCTCAAATTTGCTACAATGACTGCAGAGACCCCCGATGCAGCCCTTAATGATACTACTTTACGGATTCCAATTGTGAAACTCAATGTATTCCAATGGGATCTAGTACAGTCGGATCTCTCAACAAAAGGTCATCTACCTGTTGTCATGCGATGTTTGGATCTGCAAACACCTGCTGGCACGGCATCATCAGACACTATTCACACCACAGAGTCTGACAAGCAACCTGAGGCTTCTGGATTGTTCAGCCAGAGCCGGGCATCGGCTGGCTCTGGTTCACTGGTCTTCACCTCTGCAGACTTGTGAGTAGGACCCTAAGAGCTCAGATTGCTAATCGCCACGTGCAGCTGTCTCCTCCCTATTTAAAGCCCGGTATGTGCCGATGATAGCTTCTGCATAAGCTCCAGCGATCCCGGTCTTGGTGGTAATCCTGTTAATGGTGATCTGTGTTGTGATATTGAGTGGTGTAAACGTTCCACTGTTGTGCGTTACTTTCTTCCCTTTTTCTTTATTCCCCCTGGTACAAATATTGTCTCTCCTTTGTGGTTGAGTGCACTCCCTATGTTGTTTTGTGCGGTTTTGTCATTGTGATTTCCAGCCCGCCCCAAGATTGTGGGAGAGAGGGAGTAAGATCAGGGCTCGGACAGGAGTTAGGGTCATGCAGGGGGCTCGGACCTGGCTACCATCAAGCCTACACTCCGAAATAAAGGACAGCGCAGGGTCTCAAGTCTGAGGGCCAACCTAGTGGCCCCTGTCCTGTCATTACATACCCCAATGACTCCTATACCCCAATATACTTCAGCAAAACAAAATAGTTTCCCCCCCTGAAAGAGATTGCAATATAAATTCCATAGTGTGCGTTCCTTTTACATAATCTTCAGATCCTGTTACATAAGTTCACAGCACATTCGGAACATACTGAAGCATCTTAATTCCTTGTAGATGGCAAGATTTACCATAGGCGCTTTCCAAAATATCTTCAAATTTAAAGTTCCAACACCTCGAGAATCTCCAGTTCAAATGGCCAAAATACAAGCAAAACCGATTCCTGGCCAAGATTTCGGGAATTTTTTCACATTTTTGTTTCCATCTGGATATCGTTCATTTTACCCACATGAATTACAAATACACCACCCCACGCCCGATGGATATTATACAACTGTAAGCTAACAGGATATTTCTGTAGGTCAGCTATAGTGCAGGGGCTATGGGTGAACCCTATATTAAGCCATACCCTCATATATGGTCCCTGATAGTGATATTCTCACATAGGCTATCTGCAACCCAAAATTTAAGGGTCTTTATACACAGATCAAACCCATTCCATCACTATTGGCGATTCTACACAGACCTTTTCAAATTAGCACATCAAGAGCTTATTTTTTGGATCACACCTTTAAGGGAGCCAATAAGGGACCTATAGGGTGCCCTAAAAATGTTGATCCTGACCACATAGATGTCCGAAATGACCTATTCCTATAAGAATTTGGACCCTAATTGGCTTACTCATACCCACTTAGTTGATATCGCCAATTTTTTAACCCCTTAACATCCTCTGACAAATATGTCCGCCACAGGTGAGTAATTCTTTACGGTCACGTCAAAGTGATTTTGTTGCTACGGTCACTGTATCATCCTGCAACTACCAGGATAGGAGATAACTCTGATCCTGCTAGTTTAACCTCTTAGATGGTTTGGCTAAAGGTCTCCTGGGGTTTTTTTTTTTCCATTTTGTTCAGTAGTGCAAAGAACTAAATTAGCAAAATAAATAATATTCGCCCATTCTCTTTTGCCATGGATATAGCGTAGACCCTCCTACCATGCACTCAGCAGGGTCTTTGATTACATTAGGCCGCTGCGTGACCGCTGCAACCACTCACTTGCCACTTATACCATGCTGCTGCCATCACTGCTTAGTAATGGGAGCCGTTATACCTCCAGTACAGGCTAGTGATTGGCTGCAGCGGTCACATCGCCTACATATAGGCAAAGACCAAAAGGACTGCCATAGGGATAGCGTTGGATTGCTGGGGATGAGAATAGGTTAAGAGTTGAGCAGAAAAATTTGCAAGACCCTGGTCCAGTGGCCATGTCTGCATTTAACTAAATTGGTGGCCTATGGAGATCTCAGGGATGCCACGGGGAGATAAGCAGGCCACGGACTATCTATATGGTTGCTGGAAAGGGTCTTGTTAGTGCTTTTCTGTGCAGGAATTACATCAGTATAGTCAAAATTTTCAAATTCTTTTTTTTTTTCCAAAATGATTTAATGATATCAGTGAGTGATTAAATATTTGACTGTAATCAGAATTAAGAAAAAAAAAAATGGCCGCCTCCATTAAAGCAAAAGTCAGACTTTTCGCAGAGGAAGACGGTGGTTGTCACATGTCTGCTGAGCCGTCAGAGGCTTTCCTATGCCCTGAAGGCCCACGGAGACATTGCTTTAAGGCTATGTCCGCACTTTGCGTTCAATTCCGCAGCGTGTAAGTCACTGTCGGTGCGTCTCAGAACGCAGCCGAAAAAGCTGCGTTCTGAGACGCATTCTGCAGACCGCAAAGTGTGCACATTCCTGGAGAGAATTAATGCTTTCTCTGCCATAGACAGAGTGGGAAAAGCATCCAGAACGCACATTTTTCACAATGCGGTCCCACTCGGCTCTGCAGCATCCCCATAAACGTGCAGCAGAGCTGAGTGGGACCGCACTGTCACTGTCATGGCTGGCTGCGGGACAGAGCCACGCGATCAGAATGAACTCGGATGTACTTCACCCGACTTCATTGTGATCGCGCGACTCTGTGCATGTTCTGCGGCTTGATTTGCGGTCACAAGTGAAGGACTCACCTGTGATCGCAAATCCCCTGAGTGACTGCAGTGAGCCGCGCGATCAGCGGTGCCATCACTCAGGTTACTTGTGGCCACAGCTGCAGTCCTCCACCTGAGATCGGTGGCCGTGAGTAACCTCAGTGACAGCACAGCTGATCACGCGACTCACTTCAGTTGCTGCATGGAGCTCACAGGAGCGGCGGTGGTCTACTATCGCTCCTGTCAGCTTCCGATGTAGCAGAGCTGGAAGCGTCGTGGGACCTTGCGTGGATTACGTCGGACCTGGAGGTGTTTTTGAGGGGTTAATAAAGTGGTGAAAGAGGGTGTTTTTTTGTCTTTCATTCCAAATAAAGAATTTTTTGGGTTTAATAGTGTTTATTTACTTTAACTTACAGGTTAATCATGGAAGGTATCTCGGGGAGACACATGCCATGATTAACCTAGGACTTAGTGGCAGCTATGGGCTGCTGCCATTAACTCCTTATTACCCCGTTTGCCACCGCACCAGGGCAATTCGGGATGAGCCGGTAAAGTCCCGGGACTGTCGCATCTAATGGATGCGGCAATTCCGGGTGTCTGCTGGCTGTTATTGGTAGGCTGGGGGGCTCCCCACAACGTGGAGCTCCCCATCCTGAGAATACCAGCCTCCAGCCGTATGGCTTTACCCTGGCTGGTATCCAAATGGGGGGGGACAGCACGTTGTTTTTTTTTTCATTCATTCTTTTTACTGCTCGATATAGACACGCCCACCGGCGGCTGTGATTGGTTGCAGTGAGACAGCTGTCACTCAGCGTGGGGGCGTGTCCGACTGCAACCAATCATAGGCGCCGGTGGGCGGGGGAAGCAGGGAATACGTGATGGATTAATGAGCGGCCGGCATTTTCAAAAGAGAAGACGCCGCCACAGTGTGAACGCCGTGCCGGTGATCGTGAATCGGTGAGTATGAGAGAGGGGGTGGGAGGGATAGACCGACATGGACAGAGAGAGAGGGACAGAGATAGTGACCGACCGACAGACCGACCGACAGAGAGAGAATAGAGACCGAGAGGGAGAGACCGACTGACAGAGAATAGTGATTGACAGACATTGTGAGACATCACTCGTTTCCAGTGTTTTAGGAAACATGCGAGAAATGTATATAGAAAATCGCATGTCACTAGGATGGTGTGAGTGCCGTCCCGTGACATCCGATTATTTACACGCTCCCATAGACTTGCATTGGAGAGACTCGCAGTAGAAACTCGCAAAAAAGCAGCATGCTGCGATTTTTTTCTAAGTCCGATTTGGACTGAGAAAAAAAATCGCAAATGCGAGCTGAATCATTCACTAACATGTGTCCGATTCCAATGCGAGATTTTCTCATATTGCTCTACTGCGAGAAACTCACAAGTGAGAAGCCGGCCTAAGATCTCCACATGCTCCAGTCCGGTCGTATGTGAACACCCAGCGCTCTTTCCTGGTTCTGGTTTACAGCTCCCAGCTGTGAGATCTGCAGCTCTTTACTCCACTGCACATTTACACATAGTTCACATTCCACCCCAAAGTTACCATGGCGAAAACTCAAGTGGATGAAACGTTTTCTACGTTTGTGGGTTTTTCTTTTTTTTTTCTTTTCGGAATAAAGCAAAAATTGTTAAAAAAAAAAAAGTGGAAGGAAGCAAAAGAAAAATCAGCAATGAATCTGCAGCAAAATCTGCACTAGTTATATGTGGATTTGCTACGGATTTCATCCGCAGGGAAAAGATGCAGCAAAAATTAGCTTGCTGTGGATTTAAAAATCTCATCTGTATGAAATGGGCACTGAAACTTGGATAAAATTTGGGTAAATCTTACTATAACCGCCCACGTTGCTTTTTTTCAGCTCACAAAAAGCATGTTTTGGCAAGAAAAAAGCTGCTTTTTTCATGTTTTTTTGCTTTTTTTCATGCTTCTTCTTATCCATTGAAATAAGGAAAAAACAGGAAAAAAATCAGAAACAATTGACATGTTGCTTATTTTTCAGCAACAAAAAAAGCAAGGAAAAAAAAGTAACATGGCTATGTACCCACAGTGTTTTTTTCAGCACAAAAAAAGCATGTCTTGGCAGAAGAAAAGCTGCTTTTTTGTGCTTTTTTTCATGCTTCTCATCTACTAAGATAGGGAAAAAAGCAGGAAAAAAAAGCAGAAACAATTGACATGCTGCTTCTTTTTTTCAGCAACAAAAACAGCAAGGAAAAAAGAAACAACATGGGCACAGCAAATCACGATTCTCATAGACTTTGCTGTGATATGTTTTCTTTGCTTTTTATTGATTAAAAAAAGCAAGGAAAAAGCATGAAAAAAAATCCCTACCTTTTTTGCTGCATTTTTGAAACAGTTTTGGGTGCAGTTTGTGGTCCTAAACTGCATATATGACCTTCTCCAGCAAAGTCTATGGCTGTGTGCGCACTTTGCGTTTTTTCATGCATTTCCGCAGCGTTTTAATGCCAAAATGCATGCATTTTGATTTTCAAGCAAAGTCTATGGGAAATTGTCATTTCTTGTGCGCACTATGCAGTTAAAAACGCAACGTTTTAGTTGCAGAAAATTTGGCAAAAACTCAGCGGTTAAAGATCAACATTTCAATTGTTTTTGCTATTTGGGCAGTGTTTTGCTAACATTGGAGTCAATGAGAAATGTCAAAACGCACACACAATCAAAATCCCAGCGTTTTACATGCTTTTTGGATGCAGAAAACATGCTTTTTGGAAAAAATAAACGCATGCGTTTTTTACTTTATAATATGGGAAAAATATGTCCCTACACACACACACACACACACACACACACACACAGAGTCCGACAATTAAATTAATGAAAATCCATAATTTAATGTTATTTTATGCATAAATATAAAAAAATAGTTATAATTTTAATACAATTATTTATTTTGTGTATGATTTTAATCATGATATTAGTTATCATTTTTTTCCGTTTTTTTCATAATGTTTGAATGTTTAAACTTTATGTAGTAGTGTATTTGTATTCAAAACGCATCTGACTTTAAGCAATGAAAAAGCATGTAAATAGCGGTAAAAACGCGGCAAAATCGCGATAAAAACGCAAGCGTATTTATAGCGTTTTTGTGGTCAAAAACAAATTTGACAAAGACAATTTCTGCCAGAGGATGCGTTTAGAACTGCAACTACCTCGACACAAAGTGCGCACATGGCCTATGAGATATCCGAAAGGCTGTGCGCACGTTGCTTTTTTTTCTTTGCCTGCAGTGTTGGTTGCAGAAAAAAGAAGCAGCATGTCACTTCTTTTCTGCGTTTTTCCCTAGCTTTTGCCATTGACAATGTTAAAAAAACGCAGGGGCAAAAACACACCGAAAACGCGACATGCGTTTTTTGATACGTTTTTTTGGCCAGAGGATGCGTTTTTTGCTGGAGAAATAAAACTACAGTGCGCGCACATACCCTTCGTCAGGATTCTCATAGACTTTGCTAGGATGCGTTTTCCTTGCTTTTTATTGATTAAAAAAAGCAAGGAAAAAAAAGCATGGAAAAAAAAAGCATGGAAAAAAAAAGCATGGAAAAAAAGCCCTGTGTGCACAAGGCCTAATACGTGCAGATTCTTCACCTGGCACCCTTCAACGTATTCACCCCATACGTAAATTCATGGCAAAATGTGGAATACACCAATACCTGATTACATTTTCAAAATCTTTGCTTCTGATCATCTTCTTCTTCACGATTTACAGACCACAAAACTTTTGCAACTTGCAGCGGAGGGTTTGCTACAATTGAAATCAGTCATGACAATCATCTGTTAACTAAACCAGGCTGGACTAATGGACAGCCATATTTCACAGTCCATGTACGGACTACAAAGCCCAGACTGATCACGAGTCACCTAAACTATCCGCCTCATATATGCCTATAAGGCTATGTTCACACGTTGACTTTTGTTTAGTTTTTTTCTGTGTTTTCTTATGCAAATTAAAAGTTGCTTTTAAGGCTACATGCACACATAGCAATTTTTTTCTGCACAAAAAAAGCATGTTTTGTCAGGAAAAAAGCACGCTTTAATGCTTTTTCATGTTTTTTTTATCTTTTGAGATAGGGAAAACGCAGGGAAAAAAAGCATAAAGAAATGACTTGTTGCTTCTTTTTTTTTGCAACAAAAGGTAAAAAGAAGCAACGTGCGTACAGCACTTTAGGATTCTCATCGACTTTGCTGGGATGCTTTTTTCCTTGCAGTATTGATTAAAATTTGCAAGGAAAAAAGCATGGAAAAAAGCATGAAAGAAAATGCAAAGTGTGCACAGATCCTAACATTACCAGCAAGAGCTATAAGATCTCAGAAACCTCATGCACACGATTGCTTTTCCCCTCACAATTAAAGCCGTTTCACACATCCGGCTTTTTGCCAGATTGCCGGATCCAGCGCACTCCAGTACAGTGTGATACAGTACAATGGCAGCGCGGCAACTTCCGGGTCACATGCTCCGGTCACATGACAGCGTGTGACCAGAGCTTGTCGCGCTGCCATTGTACTGTATCACACTGTACTGGAGTGTGTCGGATCCAGCAATCCAGAGAAAAGCCGGATGTGTGAAACGACCCTTAGTCGAAAATCTGCTACGTTTTTGATTATAATGTCAATTCTTTTAGCATTTTTAGGCCATGTGCGCACTTTGCGTTCAATTCCACAGTTTGTAAGTCACTGCCGGTGCGTCTCAGAACGCAGACGAAAAAGCTGCGTTCTGAGACGCATTCGGCAGAACGCAACGTGCGCACATTCCTAGAGAATTCATGCGTTCTGGATGCTTTCTCTGCCATAGACAGAGTGGGAAAAGCATCCAGAACGCACATTTTTGACAGTGCGGTCCCACTCGGCTCTGCAGCATCTCCATAGACTTGCAGCAGAGCCGAGTGGGACCGCACTGTCAAAAAGAGCATGGCTGGCTACGAGACAGTGCCGCGCGATCAGAATGAACTCGGATGAACTTCACCCGACTTTATTGTGATTGCGTGGCTACATCGGAAGCTGACAGGAGCGGCAGTAGAACACCGACGCTCCTGTCAGCTCCATGCAGCAACTGAAGTGAGTAGCGCGATCAGCTGTGCGGTCACTGCGGTTACTCGCGGCCACCGCTCTCAGGTGGAAGACTGCAGCTGTGGCCGCGAGTAACCACAGTGACAGCACAACTGATCGCCCGGCTCACTACAGTCACTCAGGGGATTTGCGATCACAGGTGAGTTCTTCACGTGTGACCGCAAATCAAGCTGCGGCACATGCACAGTATTTCCACAGTATTTCCTGCCAAGAGATAAGGCTTTAGGGCTCATGCGCACGTAACTGCTGAATATTCTACAGCGATTTGACAGCACATGTGAGTGTCAAATCGCTGCAGAAACACTGCATAATGGATGCAGTTTTTTTGTACAAAAAAAGCCGATTTCATGCGCTATGGCTGCTGCCCCCACCATAGACAGAGTGGGAGCTGCATCCATAGCGCACAAATTAATTGACATGCTCATTTTATGAACGCACAGATTTGGGTCAAAATTTTAGCACCCAAATCGCTGCGTTCATAAAAGCAACGTGCGCATGTATCATGCACAATCTTCATAGATTATGCAGGAGACGCAGGACGCATGCATTTACGCTGCAGTGCAATACGCAGCGTAAATGCATGCAATTACGCAACATGCGCACGAGCCCTTACTATAGACATAAAACAGCAGAAAATAAAACAGCAGAAACACCCTGTGTGAACATAGCCCTAGGTTGTAAGTTTGGGTCAGTAGACCTGCGAGCAGACCGGGCATGGTGGTCTATACACAGACTGTCGAACATATTCGTCTGAACCCGCCTTGAGGCTATGACGTTATGATAAATTATCAGGACAAGAAAAAGATTTGTGCTGCCGATGTGTTTAGCTTGAAGGTGTAACAAACCCTCAGCAGTGAAAAGTAATCATTTTCTGTTGTTTTTTTTTTATTTATGTCCTCTGTAAACGAAAATGCTACAATTCACTGACAGCAAGCAAAGATGTTGACAAAGGTAAGGAGGAGAAACACAAACTATATTACAAGGTTGTAATTATATGATGAATTCGCTTTTTGACATAAAACTTTAATTCTAAAAAATGTTCATGGATTAGAAAGACATATAGGCCCCGTTGCCCATAGCAACCAATCAGAGCTCAGCTTTCATTTCGTATTCTGCTCTGGGAAAATGAAAGCTGCGCAGTGATTGGTTGCTATGGGCAACAAAGCAAATGTTGATAACTGAGGCCTAGGAATTTGTATAGTCATAGATTTGTTTACTTACTTTAATTTCTTCGCCACTAAGAAAGTTAGGTTAGATATTAAAATGTAATGTATGCCTCCACTCCTATACTGCGTATATTATGTCATGTGAATGCTGCAGTCTATCAGATGCCACTGATGGAAAGCAGCGGTCACCTGACATAATATCATGCAAAAGCCGTCAGACACAGCACCGACATTGCTGGAACATCACTGGTCCAAGGGGTGAGGTCCAAGGGGTGACTATATTGTTTACAGTCCTGTTGCATTTAAGATGGGGATGTTCAAGTAGCGGACAACCCCTTTAAGACTAAAGAAGGGTACTGTTACTAAGATGGCTGGATCACAGCGTGATACTATTTACTTGTCTGTCAAATGCCGATTTCACTAATATTTTAGACAATTCTCGATGCGGACAACTTTTGCTTTTATTAAAAAAAAAAATGGAATTCAACCATTGATTAAGGGTTCATTGTCTAGTAAAATGATCTGGGAACATGATTTCTGTACGATCACAATGATTAGTGATACCAAATGTGTAGTTTTTTTTATTATTATTTCAATAGTGACAAAGAAGAATAAAATTTGTGTTTATATGTATATATAAAAAAAGCTTGTGCCGCCATTTTCTGAATACCGTCACTTTTACTTTTCCGTCAATTCAGCTTTTTTTGGGTGGTGAGCTGATATTTTCTATTGGCATCATTATGGCTACATACAATTTTTTTATTACATTTTTTTGGCAATTCTGCCATTTATTTTTTTTTACCTTTTTTTAAAAAATAATATTATATACTTATAATTTGGATTATTGCGGATCCGGAAATACCGAATGTGCTTTTTTTATATTTTAAATTTGAAAATGGGAAAAGGGGCTCATTCAGATTCTTGCGTTTTAGTTAATATTTGTAAAAAATAAATAATAAAAAAATATAAGAACATATATTTGCTGTATATATATTATATATACACACACACACACACATACATTTTATATATAATATATATATATATATATATATATAATGTATGTGTGTGTAACATATATACATTGCCAATGTATGTAAGGTGCTATGGAATTAATAGCGCTATATAAATGAATAAATTAATTATTATTATATTATATATATATATATATAATATAATAATAATTAATTTATTCATTTATATAGCGCTATTAATTCCATAGCACCTTACATACATTGGCAATGTATATATGTTACACACACATACATTATATATATATATATATATAGTCCTTTTTTTTTTGCTAGAGATCTTCTGCAGCTAGCCATTGCCACCCGCAATTGCTTGTGTCTGCTATTCAGCTCCATTAAGGTGACTGGGGCTGAGCTGCAGTACCACAAATAACCTGCAGACCGGTGTGGCGCTCTTTTTGGCATAAAGCAGCTATGTATTTCCTATTCTAGGTTCTGGAAAACCCCACTATAAAGAAAATCATTTAACCCTCCGTTTAGGTGAAAGCCAACCACAGCAATGGGCACCTTTACTCACATGCTCTCCATATGGCGTATTTAATTGAATTCTGATTGCACCTCTCCAAAAATCTTAATATTTAATTTTGAATTTCCAAAATTAGCAATAACAGTATATAAACAGGAAATCACACGCGGCCATTACACAGCTGGGAATCAATCATAAGAGATTTTCCAAAAGTACGTAAAGTTATCCTAATAATGGAACCCCACCCCCAGAACCATTAGATATACCCAGCAGACTGGCACAATGATGGCGCACAATATGAGACCTGTTGTAAGAATGCCTGAAACAACTGAGGTTATAAGTGATGGCATCTCCTCTCCAGCTGTTGTGAAACTACAACTCCCAGCATGCTGTGACCGCATACAGGTGTCTTCAGCTTACTGTCAGTGTACATGGCGACTTTTCCAGTTGCATGCCAGTTCTATTTACATCTATGGACTGAGCAATACTGCAAATTCTGCCCGCTGGAAGTTGATGACATCAATCATGTTATTTCTCTTAGAAATCAATCCAATAACAAAATAAGCACCAAAGCTGTGACCCAAAGAAAGGACACCTATGGTGGCATATATCGCAGCCTATGTGACCCAAAAATCGGGCATCAACGGTGGCATATATCGCAGCCTATGTGACCCAAAAATCGGGCATCAACGGTGGCATATATTGCAGACTATGTGACCCAAACATCGGGCATCAACGGTGGCATATATTGCAGATTATGTGACCCAAACATCGGGGGTCAATGGTGGCATATATCGCAACCTATGTGATCCACAAATTGGACGCCAACGGTGGCATATATCGCAACCTATGTGGCCCAAAATTGGACACCAATGGTGGCATATATCGCAGTCTATGTGACCCAAAAATGAGATGCCAACGGTGGCATATATCTCAACCTATGTGGCCCAAAGAAAGGATGCCAACAGTGGCATATATCGCAACCTATGTGGCCCAAAATTGGACGCCAATGGTGGTATATATTGCAGACTATGTGAACCAAACATGGGGGGTCAATGGTGGCATATATCGCAACCTATGTGATCCACAAATTGGACGCCAACGGTGGCATGTATCGCGGACTGTGTGACCCAAAAATTGGATGCCAACGATGGCATATATCGCAGACTATGTGACCCAAAAATGAGATGCCAACGGTGGCATATATCGCAACCTATGTGGCCCAAAATTGGACGCCAATGGTGGCATATATTGCAGACTATGTGAACCAAACATCGGGGGTCAATGGTGGCATATATCGCAACCTATGTGATCCACAAATTGGACGCCAACGGTGGCATGTATCGCGGACTGTGTGACCCAAAAATTGGATGCCAATGGTGGTATATATCGCAACCTATGTGACCCAAAGAGAAGACGGCAACAGTGGCATATATCGCAACCTATGTGACCCAAAGAGAAGACGGCAATGGTGGCATATATCGCAACCTATGTGACCCAAAGAGAGGATGCCAACGGTAGCATATATATCGCAACCTATGTGACCCAAAAATTGGATGCCAACAGTGGCATGTATCGCGGACTGTGTGACACAAAAATTGGATGCCAACGGTGGCATATATCGCTGACTGTGACCCAAAAATTGGATGCCAACGATGGCATATATCGCAACCCATGTGACCCAAAGAGAAGACGGCAACGGTGGCATATATCGCAACTTATGTGACCCAAAGAGAATATGCCAATGGTGGCATATATCACAACCTATGTGACCCAAAAATTGGATGCCAACGGTGGCAAATATCGCAAACTATATTGGCACTATTTATGAAATGTGTTATTAGATGCCATGCCCGCCATCATGCTGGTCCTTGGAAATGACATCAACTCCAACGTAGTATTATGTAACTCACTGCCAGTCTACAGGCAGCAGAACTCATCTACAGTCAGCGAAAATCCTCATGAACAAAGGGTTAACTACTGTGGCATAAAAAAGTATCATATTTTATAATATGCACTGATAAGAATAAATATTATACAAGAAAATCCAGTGATATTAAAGCAACAACAAAGTTTGTAAAAGTTTTTCAAAGTTTCTAAAAGTTTCTACAAGTTTCTACAAGTTTGCAGCTGGCATGCAGGTCACGTGACCCCAGTGTGGGCACAAGGTGAGGGGTGCAGGAGGCAGTGGGGCATACTCACAGTGCTGTCACATTGGCAGGGACAGTCTCCAGGACCAGCAGTCCTGCACCGGAGCAGTTCACCACGCAGGAGTCGTTGGCACAGGTACAGCTCCCCGGGCATGGTTGGCACCATCCAGCCGCTGCCCCCGATCCGAGCCCCAGCAAGAGCCCAGCAGCAAGAAGGAAGAAGAGGGGGCAGAGCTGCAGTCCCAGCACAGGGGGGGAGGCGCCATCTTTTCTTCTTAGGGCTTCAGCCTGGGCATTTCCAAAATGCATAGCTTACTCACATTGCATGGGATCCCCTGCTGCCCCCCACAGCATGCAACACTGGAGAAACCCCCCGATCCTGACCCCCCGAGTCCTGAGCTCTCAGCTGCAGGCAGCGCTCCTCCAGGCTGCCTCTGTGTGTGGGTTCTGCCTTTCTCTGTCCTGTAGGGGAGGGAGCTTGCACTTCTCAATGGACAACGCTAGATGGCGCTGGAGAGAATGGACAATTCCACGAAGACTCGCCAGAGGGCGCTACGAATAAATCTTCTATTGTTCCATTCCCCAGACTTCATCATAGCATTAATAACTGGAAAACTATGCAGACCTGATCATTATAGACTTGTTTGACTTTTTTTTTTGTTTCTGCTAACAGCAATGTATGACATAATTGACAGAATATTATCTAATCATGACCATTCATGATAAAAATCTCCGGCACCTTATCACATGTGTGCATTTAGCCACCTTCATTTACCTTTCTGCTTATTTTACGTTATCTTCTCTTCTTTTCCAGCGATTGAAGCTATCCCTGGTGATTGAAGCTGTCCCTGGTGATTGAAGCTATCCCTGGTGATTGAAGCTATCCCTGGTGACTGAAGCTATCCCTGGTGATTGAAGCTATCCCTGGTGACTGAAGCTATCCCTGGTGATTGAAGCTATCCCTGGTGACTGAAGCTGTCCCTGGTAATTGAAGCTGTCCCTGGTGACTGAAGCTGTCCCTGGTAATTGAAGCTATCCCTGGTGACTGAAGCTGTCCCTGGTGATTGAAGCTATCCCTGGTGATTGAAGCTATCCCTGGTGACTGAAGCTATCCCTGGTGACTGAAGCTATCCCTGGTGATTGAAGCTATCCCTGGTGATTGAAGCTATCCCTGGTGACTGAAGCTATCCCTGGTGATTGAAGCTGTCCCTGGTGACTGAAGCTGTCCCTGGTAATTGAAGCTGTCCCTGGTGACTGAAGCTGTCCCTGGTAATTGAAGCTGTCCCTGGTGACTGAAGCTATCCCTGGTAATTGAAGCTGTCCCTGGTGACTGAAGCTGTCCCTGGTGATTGAAGCTGTCCCTGGTGACTGAAGCTATCCCTGGTGATTGAAGCTATCCCTGGTGACTGAAGCTATCCCTGGTGATTGAAGCTGTCCCTGGTGACTGAAGCTGTCCCTGGTGATTGAAGCTATCCCTGGTGACTGAAGCTATCCCTGGTGATTGAAGCTATCCCTGGTAATTGAAGCTGTCCCTGGTGACTGAAGCTGTCCCTGGTGATTGAAGCTATCCCTGGTGACTGAAGCTGTCCCTGGTGACTGAAGCTGTCCCTGGTGATTTAAGCTATCCCTGGTGGTTGAAGCTATCCCTGGTGATTTAAGCTATCCCTGCCGATTGAAGCTAGCCCTGGTGATTGAAGCTATCCCGGCCGATTGAAGCTTTCCCTGGTGATTGAAGCTATCCCTGGCGATTGAGGCTTTCCCTGGTGGTTGAAGCTATACCTGGTGATTGAAGCTATCCCTGGTAATTGAAGCTGTCCCAGGTAATTGAAGCTATCCCTGGTGATTGAAGCTATCCCTGCCGATTGAAGCTAGCCCTGGTGATTGAAGCTAACCCTGGTGATTGAAGCTATCCCTGGTGACTGAAGCTAACCCTGGTGATTTGAAACCATCCCTGTCGATTGAAGTTAGCCTTGGAGATTGAAGCTTTCCCTGGCGATTGAGGCTATCCCTGGTGGTTGAAGCTATTCCTTGCAATTGAAGCTATCCCTTGTGATTGAAGCTATCCCTTGTGATTGAAGCTATCACTGGCGATTGAAACCATTCCTGTCAATTGAAGCTAGCCCTGGTGATTGAGCTATCCCTGGTGATTGAAGCTAGCCCTGGTAATTGAAGCTATCCCTGGCGATTGAAGCTATCCCTGACTATTGAAGCTATCCCTGGCAATTGAAGCTAGCCCTGATGATTGAAGCTTTCCCTGGCGATTGAGGCTATCCCTGGTGGTTGAAGCTATTCCTTGCAATTGAAGCTATCCCTTGTGATTGAAGCTATCCCTTGTGATTGAAGCTATCACTGGCGATTGAAACCATCCCTGTCAATTGAAGCTAGCCCTGGTGATTGAGCTATCCCTGGTGATTGACGCTATCCCTGGTGATTGAAGCTATCCCTGGAGATGGAAGCTATCCCTGGTGACTGAAGCTATCCCTGGTGACTGAAGCTATCCCTGGTGATTTAAGCTGTCCCTGGTAATTGAAGCTAGCCCTGGTGATTGAAGCTAGCCCTGGCGATTGAAGCTAGCCCTGGTGATTGAAGCTAGCCCTGGTGATTGAAGCTAGCCCTGGTGATTGAAGCTATCCCTGGTGACTGAAGCTATCCCTGGTGACTGAAGCTATCCCTGGTGATTTAAGCTGTCCCTGGTGATTGAAGCTAGCCCTGGTGACTGAAGCTATCCCTGGTGATTGAAGCTATCCCTGGTGATTGAAGCTATCCCTGGTGACTGAAGCTATCCCTGGTGATTGAAGCTAGCCCTGGTGACTGAAGCTATCCCTTGTGATTTAAGCTATCCCTGGCGATTGAAGCTATTCCTGGCAATTGAAGGTATCCCTGGTGATTGAAGCTATCCCTTGTGATTTAAGCTATCCTTGGCGATTGAAGCTATCCTTAATGACTGAAGCTATCCTTAGTGATTGAATTTATCCCTTGCCATTGAAGCTATCCCTTGTGATTGAAGCAATCCCTGGTGGTTGAAGCTATCCCTCGCAATTGTAGCTAGCCCTGGTGATTGAAGCTACTCCCTGGTGATTGAAACCATCCCTGTCGATTGAAGCACGCCCTGGAGATTGAAGCTTTCCCTGGTGATTGAAGCTATCCCTGGCTATTGAGGCTGTCCCTTGTGATTGAAGCTAGCCCTGGCGATTGAAGCTAGCCCTGGTGATTGAAGCTAGCCCTGGTGATTGAAGCTAGCCCTGGTGATTGAAGCTATCCCTGGTGACTGAAGCTATCCCTGGTGACTGAAGCTATCCCTGGTGATTTAAGCTGTCCCTGGTGATTGAAGCTAGCCCTGGTCACTGAAGCTATCCCTGGTGATTGAAGCTATCCCTGGTGATTGAAGCTATCCCTGGTGATTGAAGCTAGCCCTGGTGACTGAAGCTATCCCTTGTGATTTAAGCTATCCCTGGCGATTGAAGCTATTCCTGGCAATTGAAGGTATCCCTGGTGATTGAAGCTATCCCTTGTGATTTAAGCTATCCTTGGCGATTGTAGCTATCCTTAATGACTGAAGCTATCCTTAGTGATTGAATTTATCCCTTGCCATTGAAGCTATCCCTTGTGATTGAAGCAATCCCTGGTGGTTGAAGCTATCCCTCGCAATTGTAGCTAGCCCTGGTGATTGAAGCTACTCCCTGGTGATTGAAACCATCCCTGTCGATTGAAGCACGCCCTGGAGATTGAAGCTTTCCCTGGTGATTGAAGCTATCCCTGGCTATTGAGGCTGTCCCTTGTGGTTGAAGTTATCCCTTGCGATTGATGCTATCCCTGGTAATTGAAGCTATCTATGGTGATTGAAGCTATCCCTGGTAATTTAAGCTATCCCTGGTGATTGAAGCTATCCCTGCTGATTGAAGCTAGCCCTGGTGATTGAAGCTAACCCTGGTGATTGAAGCTATCCCTGGTGACTGAAGCTATCCCTGGTGACTGAAGCTAGCCCTAATGATTGAAACCATCCCTGTCGATTGAAGCTATCCCTGGTGATTGAAGCTAGCCCTGATGATTGAAGCTATCCCTGGTGATTGAAGCTAGCCCTCGTGATTGAAGCTATCCCTGGCTATTGAGGCTATCCCTGGTGGTTGAAGCTATCCCTTGCAATTGAAGCTATCCCTGGTGATTGAAGCTATCCCTTGCGATTTAAGCTATCCCTTGTGACTGAAGCTATCCCTTGTGATTGAAACCATCCCTGTCAATTGAAGCTAGCCCTGGTGATTGAAGCTATCCCTGGTGATTGAAGCTAGCCTTGGTGATTGAAACTATACCTGGTGATTGAAGCTAGCCTTGGTAATTGAAGCTATCCCTGGTGATTGAAGCTATCCCTGGCGATTGAAGCTATCCCTGGCAATTAAAGCTATTCCTGGCAATTGAAGCTAGCCCTGGTGATTGAAGCTAGCCCTGGTGATTGAAGCTAGCCCTGGTGATTGAAGCTAGCCCTGGTGATTGAAGCTATCCCTGATGACTGAAGCTATCCCTGGTAATTGAATCTATCCCTGATGAGTGAAGCTATCCCTGGTGATTGAACCTATTCCTTGTGATTGAAGCTATCTCTGGCACTTGAAGCTATCCCTGGCGATTGAAGCTATTCCTTGTGATTGAAGCTATAGCTGGTGATTGAAGCTATCGCTGGTGATTGAAGCTATCCCTGGCGATTGAAGCTAGCCTTGGTGATTGAAGCTATCCCTGGTGATTGAAACTATCCCTGGTGATTGAAGCTATCCCTGGTGATTGACACAGGTGCAGACAGGTACAGGCAGGTTGGCGGTAGGCAGGTATGGACAAGTATGGTGAGCACGGCAGGGACAGATAGGTATGGGAAGACAGGTACAGGTGATGGACACAGAGATAACGGGATAGGAGCTCAGGACCTGACAGCTAGCAGACTGGTAGCCAAACTAACTAAGGACATTGCACAGGCACCTCCCCTAATGGGAGGGTGCCTTAAATGCATAGTGCCTCTCAGTTATAGGATGAGAGGCATTTCCAGGAAATGGCGCTCTGACCCTTTTTAAAGAGGAGGGCTGATATGCGCCCTAATCTCATTTCTGGGGATCCTTTGCGGCGTGCACTGGTCCCAGGGGGAGAGGGAAGCAGATAAGCACATGTGCAGTCAAGGAGCTGAGGGGGAGGATGCAACCCGACGGCGGCAGTAAGTCGGCATCCCTGCAGGGAAGCCAGCGCTACAAAGAGATCCCTTCCAACGTGGAATACCTTTATCATAGCAGCCAGGGGGGCCTATTGACGGTCTCCATGTTTGCCTCTTGATTGTTGACCTACAAAGCTCAGTCTGTGGCTGGGCTTCTCCAGAGATCGGTAATTTTACAGTACACCGCAATATTATACTATCGCAGCGTATTGTACAAGCAAACCTCCTAGTGGGGACCAATGAGAACATGTATAAGAAAATAAAAAATATATATTTTTTAAATAATATAACTCATATCGCCTCTCTTTTCTATGACTATAAATGAAAAAATTAGAGTGGTAGAATTGCTCTTTTTTTTTTTTCTTTGGTCTCTTCGACTTCCAAAAAGAGAATAAAATGAAATCAGAAAGTCGTAAGGAACCAATGTGATGATAAAAAAATACAGATCGTCCGCAAAAAATAAATCCAAATATAACTCTACCAAGTGCCATTTGTGGAGCTGCGTGACATAGGGATCTATGGGCAGGTGCAAAAACATCTATCAGGTGGTGGCGAAGTGAAATTTGGACCCCCCTGGACACCAGGGCCAAGGTGTTCGGCACTATCACAACTTACATTGTGCCACTGAATATTCTAATATATAAAGCTGAATGTGTGTATGTGTGTGTATGTCCAGGATTGGCATCTGCACTGTTGCAGCTACAGCTACAAAATTTTGCACACTCACACTTCTGGACCCCGAGAGCGTCATAGGCTATGTTTTGAGGGGAAATTTTAACCCCACGCTTTACAGTTATTCACCAAAAAACCTGCCTCCATTAAAGCGAATGGAGCCTGGAGCCACAGTGCAGCTAAAACTTCAGAAGAATGCGCAGCCACGCCCTTATATGGAATGTTGGCATGTCACAATGCAGCCAGGGAAAGAGACAGACACAGACAGGGAAAGAGACAGACACAGACAGGGTAAGAAACAGACATAGACAGGGTAAGAAACAGACACAAAGAGACAGACACAGACAAAGAGACAGACTTACAGGGAAAGAGACAGACAGGGAAAGAGAGAGACAGGTTAAGAGACAGACACAGACAGGTAAAGAGATAGACACAGACAAAGAGACAGACACAGGGAAAGAGAGGGAAAGAGACAGACAGGGTAAGAGAAAGACAGGGAAAGAGACAGACACAGGGAAAGAGACAGCAGGAAAGAGGGAAAGAGATGGAAAGAGACAGACATGGAAAGAGACAGACAGGGAAAGAGATAGATAGATAGACAGACAGGGAAAGAGATTGAGACAGACGGAGTCAAAGACAGACAGGGAAAGAGACAGACAGACAAAGAGATAGAGAAAGAGAGAGAGACAGTATATACAGAGGGGGAGACAGACATTATAATTACATTTATATCTATTTGTTTTGTGGTGTTTGTGTGCAGAATACGTTTTTGTTAATACATTCTATTTTGTTAACAGCAGTTATTAACCCAGGCGAAGCCGGGCAGTACAGCTAGTATATATATATATTCTTATAGAGTGGGAGACTATGTGATATATACTGCTGATAGCTTGCTCCTATTCTCTATAGTGCAGCTCCATCGCCCATTTCATTCCCTTCGTCTGCGTATTTCTTATTTCATCCAATCAGATTTTTTTTGTTATTTCTCAAAAGCGTCTCTCAGACTGTAAGTTCATATTTCAAAGGGAGAAATCCCAGACAGGAAAAGTCACATAGAAGAATTTAACTACTACCTTTACAGCCACACTTCTGTATTAGCCAGTGCTAGTTATTATGCAACTCCAGTCTGGAACACTAGGGGGCGACATGAAAAGAAGATAAAATCTCCATAGTTTATACGCACCAATTTCGGGGGTGGGGGGGGGGAGTTTATTGTGAAGGGAGTTAATTATCAGAAAATATCCTTTTGTTTAGATCAGGCTTATTTTCTTATTTTATTTTTTTTTTACTTTTACAATCTGCATTAAAAATAGAAACAGTGAAAATGAGAAATCCTATAATGTTCACGCTGGTCACCGGGGCAGTTTTATACTGTACAGTAGTTTCCTGTTACAGGAAATTCACATGAATATTAGCCTCATTGCACAGAGTCTGACCCCATCTTTTGCACTAAAGCCTCTAATGAGCGAGTGCATCGGCCATTGTAAATGGTGGATCCTATGTAATCTACTGTATATAGAGGTGTTATCAGTCATTGTACAAAAAAGGAGGAGGAGGTGAGCTGTGACCACCTATTGTGAATGGTGGATCCTGTGTTATCTACTGTATATAGAGGTGTTATCAGTCATTGTACAGGAGGGGGAGGAGGTGAGCTGTGACCACCTATTGTGAATGGTGGATCCTGTGTTATCTACTGTATATAGAGGTGTTATCAGTCATTGTACAGGAGGAGGAGGAGGTGAGCTGTGATATCACCTATCATGTCTGCTCTATTCACAGGTATGTGTGACAGCCACCCATCTTTCCCATGAGTTTGCCTTTCCTTCCATGTATCCTGTTTTCTCTACATCTGGTATGTGTGTAATGACCACTCCATGAACCCCCCATTCTCCCCTTTTTTATGACCTCCCTGTTATCTGTGCCTATGTTCTCATACAGCTAGGGTCAGCTTTGATTTAAGTAATCAGGCTAGTACCAGCCCCTCCATTCTGTGATCCACCTGAGTGCTTCTAACACTATATATGTGGCTCACATTGTCGGCCTCGACATTGTCGGCATGTGGATCCTTAAGTGTGGATCGATAAGTGTGCAGAAAATGAATTAGCCCGGAAGGGACCGGAAGGTAACTGGATACATAGTCACAGTAAACAATGTTTGTGTGTGTTTTAACTTTCACCTCTATAATACTTCACTTTCTCATTTCCCCTCTAATTCCTACGCCCATTAATACATCTCTCCCTCCATCCTCCCCACCCATCTCTCCCTCCATCCTCCCCACCCATCTCTCCCTCCATCCTCCCCACCCATCTCTCCCTCCATCCTCCCCACCCATCTCTCCCTCCATCCTCCCCACCCATCTCACCCTCTCCTCAGATCTGTTCCTCCACTTTACACACTCTTTTTCCAGACACACATGGCCACCTCACGTCCTCTCCTGCTCCCACCTACTAACACTCTCACTGCTGGGGATATCTCTCCAAATCCCGGCCCTCCTCACCACATCCCCATTGTCACATCTAACTACCATCCACACTCTAACAGTAATTTTCGCAACCTCTCTAACCTCATACCCATTCACCCAGCCCCCGCTCCCCCAGTCCCACTAACAGGAGCTCTATGGAACGCTCGCTCTGTCTGCAATAAACTTTCCTACATCCATGATCTTTTCATCACTAATAAATTTTCCATTCTTGTCACCCCCTCTGACCCTGCCTCTTCTGCCTCACCCCCTCTGACCCTGCCTCTTCTGCCTCACCCCCTCTGACCCTGCCTCTTCTGCCTCACCCCCTCTGACCCTGCCTCTTCTGCCTCACCCCCTCTGACACTGCCTCTCCTGCTGCACTTTCTTATGGCGGTCTCCAACTCTCTCACCCCCCCCCCCAGTAACAAGCATGGTGGAGGAGTGGGTTTGCTCCTGTCCGACTAATGCTCCTTTACACCAATTTCACTACCGCCCTCGGTCATTCTCCCATCTTTTGAGGTGCACTCCGTACGACTCTACGCCCCGTCCAACCTCCAACTGGCTGTCATTTATCGCCCCCCAGGACCAGCCACTGCCTTTTTTGACCATTTCACCACCTGGCTACTACATTTCCTTTCCACCGACATCCCCACCATCATCATGGGTGACTTTAACATCCCCATTGACACTTCTCACTCATCTGTCTCTAAACTTCTAACACTCGCTTCTTCCTTTGGCCTCACCCAATGGTCCTCTGCAGCTACTCACAAAGATGGCCACACGCTGGACCTCATCTTCACTCGTCACCTCTCCCCCTGTCTGACCACAACCTACTCACATTCTCTTCCCTCTCTTCTCCAAGTACACAACCCCCCCTCCACAATCTTTCACACCCTCGCAGAAATCTCAATCACCTTGACTTACACTCACTTTCTCAGTCTCTTTTCCCTCTTGGAGACATTGCTTCTTCACACGATGCAGATGCTGCTGCCACTTTATATAACACCACTATCTCTGCAGCTCTCGAATCAGCTGCCCCCCTCACACACACCAAAACCCACACAATCAACAGGCAACCCTGGCACACGAACCAGACTAAAGAATTGAGACGGGCTTCCAGAATTGCTGAGCGCAGATGGAAGAGGTCTCTTTCCACCGAGCACTTCGTTACATACAAACAAGCTCTCGCCACTTTCAAGTCTGCACTCACTGCTGCAAAACAAACCTTCTTCTCATCCCTCATATCCGCTCTATCCCACAACCCTAAACAGCTATTCAACACTTTCAACTCTCTCCTCCGTCCCCCGGCACCACCTCCCTCTCCTCTCCTCCGTCCTCCAGCACCACCTCCCTCTCCTCTCCTCCGTCCCCCGGCACCACCTCCCTCTCCTCTCCTCCGTCCCCCAGCACCACCTCCCTCTCCTCTCCTCCGTCCCCCGGCACCACCTCCCTCTCCTCTCCTCCGTCCTCCAGCACCACCTCCCTCTCCTCTCCTCCGTCCCCCGGCACCACCTCCCTCTCCTCTCCTCTGTCCCCCAGCACCACCTCCCTCTCCTCTCCTCCGTCCCCCAGCACCACCTCCCTCTCCTCTCCTCCGTCCCCCGGCACCACCTCCGTCTCCTCTCATCTCAGCTGAAGACTTTGCCTCTTTCTTCAAGCAGAAGATTGACAACATCCGTGCAAGCTTTGGCCCACAATCACCACAGCCCCTTATCATAGCTACTCAGCCTTCTTCCTCCAAATCCAGCTTCTCCACCATGACAGAAGATCATCTTTCCACTCTACTCTCAAGATCACATCTCACAACCTGCCTGCTCGATCCACTCCCATCTCACCTCATCCCCAATCTCAATCTGGGTCTTCATCCCAACCCTAACCCATCTCTTCAACCTATCATTAACAACTGGTGTATTCCCTTCATGCTTTAAACATGCCTCTATTACACCCATCCTCAAAAAGCCCTCCCTTGATCCTTCCTCTGTGTCAAACTATCGCCCCATATCACTTCTTCCTTATGCCTCAAAACTACTGGAACAGCACGTCCATCTTGAACTGTCCTCTTACCTCTCTTCCTGATCCCTCTTTGACCGACTACAATCTGGCTTCCGACCCTATCATTCCACTGAAACTGCCCTAACAAAAGTCACTAACGACCTACTAACTGCAAAATCTAAGCGACACTACTCTGTCCTCCTCCTTCTGGACCTGTCCTCTGCCCTCTACACTACTCTGTCCTCCTCCTCCTGGACCTGTCCTCCGCCTTTGACACAGTAGACCACTCCCTTCTACTACAGATTCTCTCATCTCTGGGCATCACAGACTTGGCGCTATCTTGGATTTCCTCATACTTACCGACCGAACTTTCAGCGTCTCCCATTCTCACACCACTTCCTCATCTCGCCCCCTATCTGTCGGGGTCCCCCAAGGTTCAGTTCTTGGACCCCTGCTGTTCTCCATTTACACCCTTGGCCTGGGACAGCTCATAGAGTCCCACGGCTTTCAGTATCATCTCTACGCTGATGACACACAGACCTACCTCTCTGGACCTGACATCACCTCCCTACTAACCAGAATCCCACAATGTCTGTCTGCTATTTCATCCTTTTTCTCTGCCCGATTCTTAAAATTGAACATGGACAAAACTGAATTCATTGTCTTTCCCCCCCATCACTCAACTCCCCCACCTGACATATCCATCAATGTCAATGGCTGCCCACTCTCCCCGGTCCCTCGTGCTCGCTGCCTGGGAGTATACCTAGAC
Source organism: Anomaloglossus baeobatrachus (assembly GCF_048569485.1). Classification (NCBI taxonomy): domain Eukaryota; kingdom Metazoa; phylum Chordata; class Amphibia; order Anura; family Aromobatidae; genus Anomaloglossus; species Anomaloglossus baeobatrachus. The sequence goes on along the minus strand of NC_134359.1, from coordinate 283,659,187 downwards.
TCTGATCTCTCTTTCAAGCCACACATCCAAGCCCTCTTCACCTCCTGCCACCTCCAACTTAAAAATATTTCACAGATCCGAACATTCCTTTCCCAAGAATCTGCAAAAACATTAGTACATGCCCTTATTATCTCCCGCCTGGATTATTGCAACCTCCTGCTCTCTGGCCTCCCTTCTAACAGTCTCGCACCCCTACAATCTATTCTAAACTATGCTGCCCAACTAATCCACCTGTCCCCCCGCTACTCCCCGACCTCTCCTCTCTGCCAATCCCTTCACTGGCTTCCCATTGCCCAACGACTCCAGTTCAAAACCCTAACCATGACCTACAAAGCCATCCACAACCTGTCTCCTCCCTACATCTATGACCTAGTCTCCCAGTACTTACCTGCACATAACCTCCGATCCTCACAAGATCTCGTTCTCTACTCCCCTCTCATCTCCTCTTCCCACCATCGCATCCAAGATTTCTCCCGTGCCTCCCCCATACTCTGGAATGCTCTGCCACAACACATCAGACTCTCGCCTACCTTGACAAGCTTCAAAAGGAACCTGAAGACCCACCTCTTCTGACAAGCCTACACCCTGCCGTAACCCTCAGTCTGATGCAGCGCCGCACAATCAGCTCTACCCTAACCTACCGTATCCTCACCTATCCCTTGTAGACTGTGAGCCCTCGCGGGCAGGGACCTCTCTCCTCCTGTACCTGTCTGTGTCTTGTATTGTTTATGATTATTGTACAGGAGAAGGAGGAGGTGAGCTGTGACATCACCTATTGTGAATGGTGGATCCTGTGTTATCTAGTGTACATAGAGGTGTTATCAGTCATTGTACAGGAGGGGGAGGAGATGAGCTGTGACATCACCTATTGTGAAATGTGGATCCTGTAATATCTCCTCTATATAGAGATGTTATCAGTCATTGAACAAGAGGGGGAGGAGGTGAGCTGTGGCATCACCTATTGTAAATGCTGGATCCTGTGTTATCTACTGTACGTTGAGCTCTTATCAGTCATTGTACAGGAAGGAGAGGAGGTGAGCTGTGACATCACGTATTGTGATTGTTGGATAGCTGTATATATAGAGGTGTTATTTGTCACTGTAATCCTGCCTCTGATGATAAGGAGCCTGCTGAAAACTATAAAAACAGGAACTAAAAAGACAAGAAGTATGATTCTAAAAAAGCACTAGTGGCCAGTGTAAGAATTCCAAGGTTACTATTTTTTAAAAAAAATCATTATCAAAAAAAATAAATGTTAAAAAAATATATTTAACACAAAAACGTTATTTAAACAATAGCTCATTCTCAGATGAGGGACGATTGTCCAATTTAAAAGGTCGCTTCAAATTCAAGTTCGTTCTTCCTGCCGCCAGCTCCTGCCTTCCACTACTATTATATACTGGTAAACAGTAGGAGTATATATAAACGTCTCTGCGGGTTAATGATGATGTGACGAGGACAGAGGTGAGTGAGCAGCTCCAGTATCCAGGAGCCGATCAGTCATTAACCAGCTCAGGACTACCCTGTCCGTGCAGATTGTGTGCCAGTTATACATTCACTTCCCAGTCATATGACCAGTCCATTCATTCCCCTGGAACGCAGAGTTACGCCAGCTCCGTCCTGACCCATCTACATTCCCATTACCATTATCAATCACCTTTATGCTCCAAATATGAAATTCCTAACATTTTATACATCACATCGCAATTACACACCCTTTCCGCTTCCAAGAGACCTACCCATACTGTTTGGTCCTGGTTTGGCAAAGGCAAAATGCCCACTCAGCAAATTACTGGCCTTTCCACTCATTTTTAGTGTCTAGGAACTAGGATTTAGGACTACGACAGGTAAGCGTCAGATCAGGGTGACTGAAAGGACTTATATTTATATACCATTTTGAGCACTTTTAAAAATAGTTTTCATACCCTGGACAACCCCTTTAAAAGGGACCTGTCACTTGCCATAAATTTGTAATCTTATTTATTTCTACCTGGTGTAAATGCCGCGGTTCTCCCGAATCCGGCGATGTTTTTCTTTTGTTCCTACGCCTCTCCGTTCCTGAGATATGGCCTCCTGTTCTCTGTATATAAATCTAGACTATGTAGCCAAGTGGGCGTAGTTCTAAATTCTTCTCTGTGGGCGTGTTCTTGAAGACACTACCCAGTTGGCTAAAAAGACTACATTTAATACAGGGAAAAAGGGGCCATATCTCAGGAACAGAGAGGCGCAGGAACAAAAGAAAAACAGCGCCGGATTCAGGAGAACAGCAGCAATTACACCAGGCAAAAAAAATATACATATTTATATTAAGTGATATATGCCCTTTAATATGATTTAGAAAACCCATTTTTTTTAAAATACTCTGTTAGAGGATGGATCAGGACCCTTAATTGGCTACAAAGAGTAGCCAGGACCCACCTTTATACATTGACGGTCAATGAAAACTATACAGTACTTATGCACTCCTGTGGTGGCGCTGTAGAGGATTGAGTACTCAGGTTTCCTCACAGGATAGATCTGGAAGTCATATCATGACAGGGGCGGACATATCATTGGTGCAGTCTGCGTCGAACGGGTAAGGGGGGCCATTACCACCTCCAAAGCAGGTGGAATTGTGAATTCTGATGAGCTTTTGGGCTGCAAAAGGCCCATGGTTTGTTCTTGCACAGGGGGGGCTTTTCTGTCTGGGTCCACCAGGGCATCTGGGTCCACCAGGGCATCAGGAGGTCACTTTGTAATCACCCTAATGTTAATGGACCCTTAAAAACAAAAAAGGGAGTGTCCAAAGTAGAAAGCCTTTTTTAAGAATAGCACCAGTGACCATACCTATGCCTAATAAATGGATAATCATTAGGACATGACTTATGAACAGATTTCTTGTGAATGACATCAGGTCTGTACGTGTGCTGACATCTAGTGGTCAAACAGAAACGCGCGTCATGTCAGACAGAAAAAGAAAGAGCATGCCCATTCTTCCTGCTAAATCCACATTGAAAATCTCCAAAATAGCGCCATTGAATAACATCCGGGGTAAAACTTGAGAAGATCCACTGACACATGCAGATCTGTGTTAAAAATCTGAATTTCAGCTGCGTTTCTGCCACAGATCCTTCTATAAATGTACATCAGATTTGCTGTACTGCCTGAGACAAGATAAGCCGCTTTCACACTATGGTCCCCATATACATTAATAGTTATCTGAACCCACCAATATTGGAGTGATCATCCAGCAGTCTAATATGTATGGGAGACAGATGAGGATCTGGCACATTAGATATCCCATGGCTGATCTTTTAGAACTTTCAGAAGAAACAATGATTGGGCATATTGGATTTCAACATGCTCTGTCCTTCCTAAAGTAGCTGCCAGGGGGTTTGGTTTCCCTGTTACAATGTGTCAGCCACAGGCTGTTACTTTTTTGTAAAATACCCATTGGTTTTGCAGTAGGTAAATTTGTGGCATGTGAACTTAGCCTTACAGTACTGTACTGCCCGAGTCAAGATAAGCATCTTTAACACTAAACAATAATATAGTAAAGATTGAAGAAGGATGTCAAAAGGCAAAAAGAAGAAGCAAGGTTGTTGTCACATGGAGTATTGCACAAACTTCGCCGACTGTCATGGCGGCGTTGGGCTCTGTTCAGATTGCAGATTCTGACACTCCACCCTATGGTTTCTTTGTTGTCTGTACTCAACACAGGCAGACTCGGGCGTCACCCTGCTGTATGCTGGTTCATAGGCAGGCTAGCAGGAGTTAATCTCTGCTGGTCTGCTATCTCCTTTAATCACATGTTGTGGGGAGGTCTGTCACATCTGCTCCCCTCCTATTTATGCTGGTTGACTCATTCCACCTATGCCAGCTATAGTTTATTCTATGTTGGTCTGTGAGGTGTGGTGTCCCAGACTTACTGTGAAAGTTGTGCTTTTTGCATGGTGCAGTTGTGGAGTTTACCTCTGTTGTTTTATGGCTTCCTTCCTGCTCTTGTTTTCCTCCTTAATCTCTTATTGTCTTTACCTTTGTGTGTGTATGCTGTTTGACAGAGTATAGGTTTTCCATTGTTTGCCTTTATCTGTGGTGTTCAACACACTCCTTTGCCGTTTTTCCCTCAGGGAGGGGGAATCATATCAGGACTAGTGTTGAGCGGACCCGGACTGGAAAAATCCGGATCCACGCGGTTTCAGCGGTAGATCCGGGTCTGCGATCTGGATTCGGCCTTTTTTTTTTTTCTTTCTCTCTCTCTCTCTCTCTCTCCCTCTCCCCCTCCCTCTTCCCCTCCCACTCCCCCTCCCCCTCTCTCTCTCTCTCTCTCTCGTCCCAGATTTCGCTCCTCATTGACATATATTGGTCCGGATTCCGGATCGGATCTCGGACTTCCTTGTCAACCCGCCACTGATCCGCCGGACCCGGATTATTGGCAATCCGATCAACTCTAATCAGGACTGGTCAGGAGCAGGGCCAGGAAGGAGACTCAGGCCTCTCCACCATCAGGAGTATCCTTAAGGTTAGGGATAGCATGGGGCCTCCAAGCTTGAGGGTCAGCTTAGGAACTCCAGTTCCCTGCTATTCCATAGTCATCATGACAGTTGTTTGGGGGAGGGCTGGTGACATCTAAATCGAGGGGAAAGTTGTATGAATCTACAGTACTGTAGAGCCTGAGTCAAGATAAGCAGCTTTAACACTTACAATAATATAGTAAAGATTGAAGAAGGATGTCAAAAGGCAAAAAGAAGAAGCAGGGTTGTCTGAGAAGGAGAATGGAGGGGGGAGGTTATATGGTTATATAAATTTTGGATCCATGCAAGGTGCATTTAGGATCTCAATATGCCTGATCCTTTCTTACCACATGGGATAAGTAGCGACCAGAAGCCTTTCCCTTGGGCAAAATGTCCCAGCCTCGGCTTCTGCCATTAATCCACTTACAAATATATATTGGATTTCCCCAAAAAACCCAAATCTTTGATGTGCAAACTCAATATATCTGTGCTACCTGAGCCAGGATAAGCAGCATTCACACTATTAGTATAGCAATTGTAGATTGTAGATTGTAGATACATAATGGCACAGAATTCAAGGGAGGAAAGAAAAGCAGAAGAGTTGTCTGGAGGGGGCCGGTGATGCCAAAATAATGGTCTGAATTTTGGATCCCTACATAAGACAATTCGATTTGTTATATTTGCACCTAAAGGCGCCCATAGATTGTAGAGGAAAGAGGGTGATATTGATTTGTAGCGCCCCTGAGCCATCAGGAGCTACAGGGAACTGCATCCTGTCAGAGATGCAGGGTCTACCCCCAGGGACCCAGAAGACCAGTGCCGGAAACACCAAAACACTCATACAACCCGTTTTCCTCTCCCCAAGAACTGGTGACGGGCTAGGGTTGGACCAAATGGATGGCCACCCAGGGGTGGAACCGATCCAGTCCACTGGACGACAACCAGGGAGGAGGGGTCA